>NW_026912036.1:0-254995 GCF_963662255.1 Cinclus cinclus
ATTGCTAGCAGGAAAGCTAGATGCCTTGGAACTGCCCGCTTACCCCTTGCCACTCACTTCAGGCTCGTACGCTGAGCAGAACAGCCTGTTGTTCCTGAAGCTTCGCTGGCTGTCGTTCGTGCCCAGACGCGATTTCCTTCCCAAGGAGGCGAAGCGCCCTCTACTTCTCGCACCGAGCGCGCTGCTCCTGGCTTTCGCCTCTGCCGCAACGAGCTCGCTACGCGCACTTTTCTTCTCAACCCTGGGTGCCCTTGCCTTCTGCCTTTCTTGTCTCGTGAATGGAGACGGAAAGCTTCTCGGCTAGAACTCGCCTAGAACAACTGCGGCTGCACATTGAGCTGGCCCGGAACGCCCTGCTGAAACTTGCCTTCTGGCACCACATTCACGGGGCAGCCGTCTTTCTTCGGCCACCTGCCAAGCGGCCCCATATCGCCGCGCTCGTTGCACTCCGCTTGTCAGATTGGCTTCCCGTGGCGCTGATTTCAGCCTGGCCAAATACTAGCGCTCCGGAGAGCTGTCTCGCAGACAATAATGTCCCGGCATAGAAATTTGTCCTGCAATGTTCCCTCCTCTTTTCCCACACTGTGTTGCTCTGATGAATGCCTTGAGCATGGAACGACTTAAGGCAGCAAGTATTCCTCGCCGGCCACCTCTCGCTGTGCAAGAGGTACGCCGTGGACCCTGTGAACGCTGCCAAGCAAAAAGCAGAGCCGTGACCATAAAAGCGAGGAGAGAGCATGCACGAAGCACACTAGTTCTGTCTAGTGCTTTCCGTGCAGAGAGGCGGCAAAGCTGAATGCCGTGTCCGAGCTTGACAACTCGCTGGAGCACAGAAAGCCAAGAATGAAGAGGCGGAACACAGCCTTGGTTTCAGCAGCTTCCGGGACTGCAAAAGTTCACCAATAGCTCTGTCAAAGCAGAACTCGGCTGCGAATGCTCTCGCAGCTTGGGAAAGTTAGGCGCAGCTGTTGACCAGCTCTGCCCGTGGCCACAGGCTGCTTCTTCCACCTTTCACTGGGGCAGAGCTTTTGCGGAACAGAGACGGCATTCTTCCAGTGCGTGTTCTCCAAGGAGCTGTGAAACAGAGCCTAGCACGCTGTCTCGCTGATACTGGCTTTCGGCAAGCAAGCGTGCCGCACCGCCTACATTCTGCACTCTGGCAGCCTAGTTGCCAGCTTTCGACAGGTGCTGTCCTAGCAAGGAAGCTCAGGCAGTCAAAGCCGGCGCAGGGCGGCACCTTTCTGCTTTGCCCGCCTAAGCGGCGTCACACTCCCAAGGATACTGTGTCCTTTCCCTCTGCACTGCGTCTGCCGACGTGCTCTCTGCATCTCGGAGCATAACGGCAAAGGACAACGTTTTGCACGGCAGGGTAGAAATGGCATTGCTAGCAGGAAAGCTAGATGCCTTGGAACTGCCCGCTTACCCCTTGCCACTCACTTCAGGCTCGTACGCTGAGCAGAACAGCCTGTTGTTCCTGAAGCTTCGCTGGCTGTCGTTCGTGCCCAGACGCGATTTCCTTCCCAAGGAGGCGAAGCGCCCTCTACTTCTCGCACCGAGCGCGCTGCTCCTGGCTTTCGCCTCTGCCGCAACGAGCTCGCTACGCGCACTTTTCTTCTCAACCCTGGGTGCCCTTGCCTTCTGCCTTTCTTGTCTCGTGAATGGAGACGGAAAGCTTCTCGGCTAGAACTCGCCTAGAACAACTGCGGCTGCACATTGAGCTGGCCCGGAACGCCCTGCTGAAACTTGCCTTCTGGCACCACATTCACGGGGCAGCCGTCTTTCTTCGGCCACCTGCCAAGCGGCCCCATATCGCCGCGCTCGTTTGCACTCCGCTTGTCAGATTGGCTTCCCGTGGCGCTGATTTCAGCCTGGCCAAATACTAGCGCTCCGGAGAGCTGTCTCGCAGACAATAATGTCCCGGCATAGAAATTTGTCCTGCAATGTTCCCTCCTCTTTTCCCACACTGTGTTGCTCTGATGAATGCCTTGAGCATGGAACGACTTAAGCCAGCAAGTATTCCTCGCCGGCCACCTCTCGCCGTGCAAGAGGTACGCCGTGGACCCTGTGAACGCTGCCAAGCAAAAAGCAGAGCCGTGACCATAAAAGCGAGGAGAGAGCATGCACGAAGCACACTAGTTCTGTCTAGTGCTTTCCGTGCAGAGAGGCGGCAAAGCTGAATGCCGTGTCCGAGCTTGACAACTCGCTGGAGCACAGAAAGCCAAGAATGAAGAGGCGGAACACAGCCTTGGTTTCAGCAGCTTCCGGGACCGCAAAAGTTCACCAATAGCTCTGTCAAAGCAGAACTCGGCTGCGAATGCTCTCGCAGCTTGGGAAAGTTAGGCGCAGCTGTTGACCAGCTCTGCCCGTGGCCACAGGCTGCTTCTTCCACCTTTCACTGGGGCAGAGCTTTTGCGGAACAGAGACGGCATTCTTCCAGTGCGTGTTCTCCAAGGAGCTGTGAAACAGAGCCTAGCACGCTGTCTCGCTGATACTGGCTTTCGGCAAGCAAGCGTGCCGCACCGCCTACATTCTGCACTCTGGCAGCCTAGTTGCCAGCTTTCGACAGGTGCTGTCCTAGCAAGGAAGCTCAGGCAGTCAAAGCCGGTGCAGGGCGGCACCTTTCTGCTTTGCCCGCCTAAGCGGCGTCACACTCCCAAGGATACTGTGTCCTTTCCCTCTGCACTGCGTCTGCCGACGTGCTCTCTGCATCTCGGAGCATAACGGCAAAGGACAACGTTTTGCACGGCAGGGTAGAAATGGCATTGCTAGCAGGAAAGCTAGATGCCTTGGAACTGCCCACTTACCCCTTGCCACTCACTTCAGGCTCGTACGCTGAGCAGAACAGCCTGTTGTTCCTGAAGCTTCGCTGGCTGTCGTTCGTGCCCAGACGCGATTTCCTTCCCAAGGAGGCGAAGCGCCCTCTACTTCTCGCACCGAGCGCGCTGCTCCTGGCTTTCGCCTCTGCCGCAACGAGCTCGCTACGCGCACTTTTCTTCTCAACCCTGGGTGCCCTTGCCTTCTGCCTTTCTTGTCTCGTGAATGGAGACGGAAAGCTTCTCGGCTAGAACTCGCCTAGAACAACTGCGGCTGCACATTGAGCTGGCCCGGAACGCCCTGCTGAAACTTGCCTTCTGGCACCACATTCACGGGGCAGCCGTCTTTCTTCGGCCACCTGCCAAGCGGCCCCATATCGCCGCGCTCGTTTGCACTCCGCTTGTCAGATTGGCTTCCCGTGGCGCTGATTTCAGCCTGGCCAAATACTAGCGCTCCGGAGAGCTGTCTCGCAGACAATAATGTCCCGGCATAGAAATTTGTCCTGCAATGTTCCCTCCTCTTTTCCCACACTGTGTTGCTCTGATGAATGCCTTGAGCATGGAACGACTTAAGGCAGCAAGTATTCCTCGCCGGCCACCTCTCGCTGTGCAAGAGGTACGCCGTGGACCCTGTGAACGCTGCCAAGCAAAAAGCAGAGCCGTGACCATAAAAGCGAGGAGAGAGCATGCACGAAGCACACTAGTTCTGTCTAGTGCTTTCCGTGCAGAGAGGCGGCAAAGCTGAATGCCGTGTCCGAGCTTGACAACTCGCTGGAGCACAGAAAGCCAAGAATGAAGAGGCGGAACACAGCCTTGGTTTCAGCAGCTTCCGGGACTGCAAAAGTTCACCAATAGCTCTGTCAAAGCAGAACTCGGCTGCGAATGCTCTCGCAGCTTGGGAAAGTTAGGCGCAGCTGTTGACCAGCTCTGCCCGTGGCCACAGGCTGCTTCTTCCACCTTTCACTGGGGCAGAGCTTTTGCGGAACAGAGACGGCATTCTTCCAGTGCGTGTTCTCCAAGGAGCTGTGAAACAGAGCCTAGCACGCTGTCTCGCTGATACTGGCTTTCGGCAAGCAAGCGTGCCGCACCGCCTACATTCTGCACTCTGGCAGCCTAGTTGCCAGCTTTCGACAGGTGCTGTCCTAGCAAGGAAGCTCAGGCAGTCAAAGCCGGCGCAGGGCGGCACCTTTCTGCTTTGCCCGCCTAAGCGGCGTCACACTCCCAAGGATACTGTGTCCTTTCCCTCTGCACTGCGTCTGCCGACGTGCTCTCTGCATCTCGGAGCATAACGGCAAAGGACAACGTTTTGCACGGCAGGGTAGAAATGGCATTGCTAGCAGGAAAGCTAGATGCCTTGGAACTGCCCGCTTACCCCTTGCCACTCACTTCAGGCTCGTACGCTGAGCAGAACAGCCTGTTGTTCCTGAAGCTTCGCTGGCTGTCGTTCGTGCCCAGACGCGATTTCCTTCCCAAGGAGGCGAAGCGCCCTCTACTTCTCGCACCGAGCGCGCTGCTCCTGGCTTTCGCCTCTGCCGCAACGAGCTCGCTACGCGCACTTTTCTTCTCAACCCTGGGTGCCCTTGCCTTCTGCCTTTCTTGTCTCGTGAATGGAGACAGAAAGCTTCTCGGCTAGAACTCGCCTAGAACAACTGCGGCTGCACATTGAGCTGGCCCGGAACGCCCTGCTGAAACTTGCCTTCTGGCACCACATTCACGGGGCAGCCGTCTTTCTTCGGCCACCTGCCAAGCGGCCCCATATCGCCGCGCTCGTTGCACTCCGCTTGTCAGATTGGCTTCCCGTGGCGCTGATTTCAGCCTGGCCAAATACTAGCGCTCCGGAGAGCTGTCTCGCAGACAATAATGTCCCGGCATAGAAATTTGTCCTGCAATGTTCCCTCCTCTTTTCCCACACTGTGTTGCTCTGATGAATGCCTTGAGCATGGAACGACTTAAGGCAGCAAGTATTCCTCGCCGGCCACCTCTCGCTGTGCAAGAGGTACGCCGTGGACCCTGTGAACGCTGCCAAGCAAAAAGCAGAGCCGTGACCATAAAAGCGAGGAGAGAGCATGCACGAAGCACACTAGTTCTGTCTAGTGCTTTCCGTGCAGAGAGGCGGCAAAGCTGAATGCCGTGTCCGAGCTTGACAACTCGCTGGAGCACAGAAAGCCAAGAATGAAGAGGCGGAACACAGCCTTGGTTTCAGCAGCTTCCGGGACTGCAAAAGTTCACCAATAGCTCTGTCAAAGCAGAACTCGGCTGCGAATGCTCTCGCAGCTTGGGAAAGTTAGGCGCAGCTGTTGACCAGCTCTGCCCGTGGCCACAGGCTGCTTCTTCCACCTTTCACTGGGGCAGAGCTTTTGCGGAACAGAGACGGCATTCTTCCAGTGCGTGTTCTCCAAGGAGCTGTGAAACAGAGCCTAGCACGCTGTCTCGCTGATACTGGCTTTCGGCAAGCAAGCGTGCCGCACCGCCTACATTCTGCACTCTGGCAGCCTAGTTGCCAGCTTTCGACAGGTGCTGTCCTAGCAAGGAAGCTCAGGCAGTCAAAGCCGGCGCAGGGCGGCACCTTTCTGCTTTGCCCGCCTAAGCGGCGTCACACTCCCAAGGATACTGTGTCCTTTCCCTCTGCACTGCGTCTGCCGACGTGCTCTCTGCATCTCGGAGCATAACGGCAAAGGACAACGTTTTGCACGGCAGGGTAGAAATGGCATTGCTAGCAGGAAAGCTAGATGCCTTGGAACTGCCCGCTTACCCCTTGCCACTCACTTCAGGCTCGTACGCTGAGCAGAACAGCCTGTTGTTCCTGAAGCTTCGCTGGCTGTCGTTCGTGCCCAGACGCGATTTCCTTCCCAAGGAGGCGAAGCGCCCTCTACTTCTCGCACCGAGCGCGCTGCTCCTGGCTTTCGCTTCTGCCGCAACGAGCTCGCTACGCGCACTTTTCTTCTCAACCCTGGGTGCCCTTGCCTTCTGCCTTTCTTGTCTCGTGAATGGAGACGGAAAGCTTCTCGGCTAGAACTCGCCTAGAACAACTGCGGCTGCACATTGAGCTGGCCCGGAACGCCCTGCTGAAACTTGCCTTCTGGCACCACATTCACGGGGCAGCCGTCTTTCTTCGGCCACCTGCCAAGCGGCCCCATATCGCCGCGCTCGTTGCACTCCGCTTGTCAGATTGGCTTCCCGTGGCGCTGATTTCAGCCTGGCCAAATACTAGCGCTCCGGAGAGCTGTCTCGCAGACAATAATGTCCCGGCATAGAAATTTGTCCTGCAATGTTCCCTCCTCTTTTCCCACACTGTGTTGCTCTGATGAATGCCTTGAGCATGGAACGACTTAAGGCAGCAAGTATTCCTCGCCGGCCACCTCTCGCTGTGCAAGAGGTACGCCGTGGACCCTGTGAACGCTGCCAAGCAAAAAGCAGAGCCGTGACCATAAAAGCGAGGAGAGAGCATGCACGAAGCACACTAGTTCTGTCTAGTGCTTTCCGTGCAGAGAGGCGGCAAAGCTGAATGCCGTGTCCGAGCTTGACAACTCGCTGGAGCACAGAAAGCCAAGAATGAAGAGGCGGAACACAGCCTTGGTTTCAGCAGCTTCCGGGACTGCAAAAGTTCACCAATAGCTCTGTCAAAGCAGAACTCGGCTGCGAATGCTCTCGCAGCTTGGGAAAGTTAGGCGCAGCTGTTGACCAGCTCTGCCCGTGGCCACAGGCTGCTTCTTCCACCTTTCACTGGGGCAGAGCTTTTGCGGAACAGAGACGGCATTCTTCCAGTGCGTGTTCTCCAAGGAGCTGTGAAACAGAGCCTAGCACGCTGTCTCGCTGATACTGGCTTTCGGCAAGCAAGCGTGCCGCACCGCCTACATTCTGCACTCTGGCAGCCTAGTTGCCAGCTTTCGACAGGTGCTGTCCTAGCAAGGAAGCTCAGGCAGTCAAAGCCGGCGCAGGGCGGCACCTTTCTGCTTTGCCCGCCTAAGCGGCGTCACACTCCCAAGGATACTGTGTCCTTTCCCTCTGCACTGCGTCTGCCGACGTGCTCTCTGCATCTCGGAGCATAACGGCAAAGGACAACGTTTTGCACGGCAGGGTAGAAATGGCATTGCTAGCAGGAAAGCTAGATGCCTTGGAACTGCCCGCTTACCCCTTGCCACTCACTTCAGGCTCGTACGCTGAGCAGAACAGCCTGTTGTTCCTGAAGCTTCGCTGGCTGTCGTTCGTGCCCAGACGCGATTTCCTTCCCAAGGAGGCGAAGCGCCCTCTACTTCTCGCACCGAGCGCGCTGCTCCTGGCTTTCGCTTCTGCCGCAACGAGCTCGCTACGCGCACTTTTCTTCTCAACCCTGGGTGCCCTTGCCTTCTGCCTTTCTTGTCTCGTGAATGGAGACGGAAAGCTTCTCGGCTAGAACTCGCCTAGAACAACTGCGGCTGCACATTGAGCTGGCCCGGAACGCCCTGCTGAAACTTGCCTTCTGGCACCACATTCACGGGGCAGCCGTCTTTCTTCGGCCACCTGCCAAGCGGCCCCATATCGCCGCGCTCGTTGCACTCCGCTTGTCAGATTGGCTTCCCGTGGCGCTGATTTCAGCCTGGCCAAATACTAGCGCTCCGGAGAGCTGTCTCGCAGACAATAATGTCCCGGCATAGAAATTTGTCCTGCAATGTTCCCTCCTCTTTTCCCACACTGTGTTGCTCTGATGAATGCCTTGAGCATGGAACGACTTAAGGCAGCAAGTATTCCTCGCCGGCCACCTCTCGCTGTGCAAGAGGTACGCCGTGGACCCTGTGAACGCTGCCAAGCAAAAAGCAGAGCCGTGACCATAAAAGCGAGGAGAGAGCATGCACGAAGCACACTAGTTCTGTCTAGTGCTTTCCGTGCAGAGAGGCGGCAAAGCTGAATGCCGTGTCCGAGCTTGACAACTCGCTGGAGCACAGAAAGCCAAGAATGAAGAGGCGGAACACAGCCTTGGTTTCAGCAGCTTCCGGGACTGCAAAAGTTCACCAATAGCTCTGTCAAAGCAGAACTCGGCTGCGAATGCTCTCGCAGCTTGGGAAAGTTAGGCGCAGCTGTTGACCAGCTCTGCCCGTGGCCACAGGCTGCTTCTTCCACCTTTCACTGGGGCAGAGCTTTTGCGGAACAGAGACGGCATTCTTCCAGTGCGTGTTCTCCAAGGAGCTGTGAAACAGAGCCTAGCACGCTGTCTCGCTGATACTGGCTTTCGGCAAGCAAGCGTGCCGCACCGCCTACATTCTGCACTCTGGCAGCCTAGTTGCCAGCTTTCGACAGGTGCTGTCCTAGCAAGGAAGCTCAGGCAGTCAAAGCCGGCGCAGGGCGGCACCTTTCTGCTTTGCCCGCCTAAGCGGCGTCACACTCCCAAGGATACTGTGTCCTTTCCCTCTGCACTGCGTCTGCCGACGTGCTCTCTGCATCTCGGAGCATAACGGCAAAGGACAACGTTTTGCACGGCAGGGTAGAAATGGCATTGCTAGCAGGAAAGCTAGATGCCTTGGAACTGCCCGCTTACCCCTTGCCACTCACTTCAGGCTCGTACGCTGAGCAGAATAGCCTGTTGTTCCTGAAGCTTCGCTGGCTGTCGTTCGTGCCCAGACGCGATTTCCTTCCCAAGGAGGCGAAGCGCCCTCTACTTCTCGCACCGAGCGCGCTGCTCCTGGCTTTCGCTTCTGCCGCAACGAGCTCGCTACGCGCACTTTTCTTCTCAACCCTGGGTGCCCTTGCCTTCTGCCTTTCTTGTCTCGTGAATGGAGACGGAAAGCTTCTCGGCTAGAACTCGCCTAGAACAACTGCGGCTGCACATTGAGCTGGCCCGGAACGCCCTGCTGAAACTTGCCTTCTGGCACCACATTCACGGGGCAGCCGTCTTTCTTCGGCCACCTGCCAAGCGGCCCCATATCGCCGCGCTCGTTGCACTCCGCTTGTCAGATTGGCTTCCCGTGGCGCTGATTTCAGCCTGGCCAAATACTAGCGCTCCGGAGAGCTGTCTCGCAGACAATAATGTCCCGGCATAGAAATTTGTCCTGCAATGTTCCCTCCTCTTTTCCCACACTGTGTTGCTCTGATGAATGCCTTGAGCATGGAACGACTTAAGGCAGCAAGTATTCCTCGCCGGCCACCTCTCGCTGTGCAAGAGGTACGCCGTGGACCCTGTGAACGCTGCCAAGCAAAAAGCAGAGCCGTGACCATAAAAGCGAGGAGAGAGCATGCACGAAGCACACTAGTTCTGTCTAGTGCTTTCCGTGCAGAGAGGCGGCAAAGCTGAATGCCGTGTCCGAGCTTGACAACTCGCTGGAGCACAGAAAGCCAAGAATGAAGAGGCGGAACACAGCCTTGGTTTCAGCAGCTTCCGGGACTGCAAAAGTTCACCAATAGCTCTGTCAAAGCAGAACTCGGCTGCGAATGCTCTCGCAGCTTGGGAAAGTTAGGCGCAGCTGTTGACCAGCTCTGCCCGTGGCCACAGGCTGCTTCTTCCACCTTTCACTGGGGCAGAGCTTTTGCGGAACAGAGACGGCATTCTTCCAGTGCGTGTTCTCCAAGGAGCTGTGAAACAGAGCCTAGCACGCTGTCTCGCTGATACTGGCTTTCGGCAAGCAAGCGTGCCGCACCGCCTACATTCTGCACTCTGGCAGCCTAGTTGCCAGCTTTCGACAGGTGCTGTCCTAGCAAGGAAGCTCAGGCAGTCAAAGCCGGCGCAGGGCGGCACCTTTCTGCTTTGCCCGCCTAAGCGGCGTCACACTCCCAAGGATACTGTGTCCTTTCCCTCTGCACTGCGTCTGCCGACGTGCTCTCTGCATCTCGGAGCATAACGGCAAAGGACAACGTTTTGCACGGCAGGGTAGAAATGGCATTGCTAGCAGGAAAGCTAGATGCCTTGGAACTGCCCGCTTACCCCTTGCCACTCACTTCAGGCTCGTACGCTGAGCAGAACAGCCTGTTGTTCCTGAAGCTTCGCTGGCTGTCGTTCGTGCCCAGACGCGATTTCCTTCCCAAGGAGGCGAAGCGCCCTCTACTTCTCGCACCGAGCGCGCTGCTCCTGGCTTTCGCCTCTGCCGCAACGAGCTCGCTACGCGCACTTTTCTTCTCAACCCTGGGTGCCCTTGCCTTCTGCCTTTCTTGTCTCGTGAATGGAGACGGAAAGCTTCTCGGCTAGAACTCGCCTAGAACAACTGCGGCTGCACATTGAGCTGGCCCGGAACGCCCTGCTGAAACTTGCCTTCTGGCACCACATTCACGGGGCAGCCGTCTTTCTTCGGCCACCTGCCAAGCGGCCCCATATCGCCGCGCTCGTTGCACTCCGCTTGTCAGATTGGCTTCCCGTGGCGCTGATTTCAGCCTGGCCAAATACTAGCGCTCCGGAGAGCTGTCTCGCAGACAATAATGTCCCGGCATAGAAATTTGTCCTGCAATGTTCCCTCCTCTTTTCCCACACTGTGTTGCTCTGATGAATGCCTTGAGCATGGAACGACTTAAGGCAGCAAGTATTCCTCGCCGGCCACCTCTCGCTGTGCAAGAGGTACGCCGTGGACCCTGTGAACGCTGCCAAGCAAAAAGCAGAGCCGTGACCATAAAAGCGAGGAGAGAGCATGCACGAAGCACACTAGTTCTGTCTAGTGCTTTCCGTGCAGAGAGGCGGCAAAGCTGAATGCCGTGTCCGAGCTTGACAACTCGCTGGAGCACAGAAAGCCAAGAATGAAGAGGCGGAACACAGCCTTGGTTTCAGCAGCTTCCGGGACTGCAAAAGTTCACCAATAGCTCTGTCAAAGCAGAACTCGGCTGCGAATGCTCTCGCAGCTTGGGAAAGTTAGGCGCAGCTGTTGACCAGCTCTGCCCGTGGCCACAGGCTGCTTCTTCCACCTTTCACTGGGGCAGAGCTTTTGCGGAACAGAGACGGCATTCTTCCAGTGCGTGTTCTCCAAGGAGCTGTGAAACAGAGCCTAGCACGCTGTCTCGCTGATACTGGCTTTCGGCAAGCAAGCGTGCCGCACCGCCTACATTCTGCACTCTGGCAGCCTAGTTGCCAGCTTTCGACAGGTGCTGTCCTAGCAAGGAAGCTCAGGCAGTCAAAGCCGGCGCAGGGCGGCACCTTTCTGCTTTGCCCGCCTAAGCGGCGTCACACTCCCAAGGATACTGTGTCCTTTCCCTCTGCACTGCGTCTGCCGACGTGCTCTCTGCATCTCGGAGCATAACGGCAAAGGACAACGTTTTGCACGGCAGGGTAGAAATGGCATTGCTAGCAGGAAAGCTAGATGCCTTGGAACTGCCCGCTTACCCCTTGCCACTCACTTCAGGCTCGTACGCTGAGCAGAATAGCCTGTTGTTCCTGAAGCTTCGCTGGCTGTCGTTCGTGCCCAGACGCGATTTCCTTCCCAAGGAGGCGAAGCGCCCTCTACTTCTCGCACCGAGCGCGCTGCTCCTGGCTTTCGCTTCTGCCGCAACGAGCTCGCTACGCGCACTTTTCTTCTCAACCCTGGGTGCCCTTGCCTTCTGCCTTTCTTGTCTCGTGAATGGAGACGGAAAGCTTCTCGGCTAGAACTCGCCTAGAACAACTGCGGCTGCACATTGAGCTGGCCCGGAACGCCCTGCTGAAACTTGCCTTCTGGCACCACATTCACGGGGCAGCCGTCTTTCTTCGGCCACCTGCCAAGCGGCCCCATATCGCCGCGCTCGTTGCACTCCGCTTGTCAGATTGGCTTCCCGTGGCGCTGATTTCAGCCTGGCCAAATACTAGCGCTCCGGAGAGCTGTCTCGCAGACAATAATGTCCCGGCATAGAAATTTGTCCTGCAATGTTCCCTCCTCTTTTCCCACACTGTGTTGCTCTGATGAATGCCTTGAGCATGGAACGACTTAAGCCAGCAAGTATTCCTCGCCGGCCACCTCTCGCTGTGCAAGAGGTACGCCGTGGACCCTGTGAACGCTGCCAAGCAAAAAGCAGAGCCGTGACCATAAAAGCGAGGAGAGAGCATGCACGAAGCACACTAGTTCTGTCTAGTGCTTTCCGTGCAGAGAGGCGGCAAAGCTGAATGCCGTGTCCGAGCTTGACAACTCGCTGGAGCACAGAAAGCCAAGAATGAAGAGGCGGAACACAGCCTTGGTTTCAGCAGCTTCCGGGACTGCAAAAGTTCACCAATAGCTCTGTCAAAGCAGAACTCGGCTGCGAATGCTCTCGCAGCTTGGGAAAGTTAGGCGCAGCTGTTGACCAGCTCTGCCCGTGGCCACAGGCTGCTTCTTCCACCTTTCACTGGGGCAGAGCTTTTGCGGAACAGAGACGGCATTCTTCCAGTGCGTGTTCTCCAAGGAGCTGTGAAACAGAGCCTAGCACGCTGTCTCGCTGATACTGGCTTTCGGCAAGCAAGCGTGCCGCACCGCCTACATTCTGCACTCTGGCAGCCTAGTTGCCAGCTTTCGACAGGTGCTGTCCTAGCAAGGAAGCTCAGGCAGTCAAAGCCGGCGCAGGGCGGCACCTTTCTGCTTTGCCCGCCTAAGCGGCGTCACACTCCCAAGGATACTGTGTCCTTTCCCTCTGCACTGCGTCTGCCGACGTGCTCTCTGCATCTCGGAGCATAACGGCAAAGGACAACGTTTTGCACGGCAGGGTAGAAATGGCATTGCTAGCAGGAAAGCTAGATGCCTTGGAACTGCCCGCTTACCCCTTGCCACTCACTTCAGGCTCGTACGCTGAGCAGAATAGCCTGTTGTTCCTGAAGCTTCGCTGGCTGTCGTTCGTGCCCAGACGCGATTTCCTTCCCAAGGAGGCGAAGCGCCCTCTACTTCTCGCACCGAGCGCGCTGCTCCTGGCTTTCGCTTCTGCCGCAACGAGCTCGCTACGCGCACTTTTCTTCTCAACCCTGGGTGCCCTTGCCTTCTGCCTTTCTTGTCTCGTGAATGGAGACGGAAAGCTTCTCGGCTAGAACTCGCCTAGAACAACTGCGGCTGCACATTGAGCTGGCCCGGAACGCCCTGCTGAAACTTGCCTTCTGGCACCACATTCACGGGGCAGCCGTCTTTCTTCGGCCACCTGCCAAGCGGCCCCATATCGCCGCGCTCGTTGCACTCCGCTTGTCAGATTGGCTTCCCGTGGCGCTGATTTCAGCCTGGCCAAATACTAGCGCTCCGGAGAGCTGTCTCGCAGACAATAATGTCCCGGCATAGAAATTTGTCCTGCAATGTTCCCTCCTCTTTTCCCACACTGTGTTGCTCTGATGAATGCCTTGAGCATGGAACGACTTAAGGCAGCAAGTATTCCTCGCCGGCCACCTCTCGCTGTGCAAGAGGTACGCCGTGGACCCTGTGAACGCTGCCAAGCAAAAAGCAGAGCCGTGACCATAAAAGCGAGGAGAGAGCATGCACGAAGCACACTAGTTCTGTCTAGTGCTTTCCGTGCAGAGAGGCGGCAAAGCTGAATGCCGTGTCCGAGCTTGACAACTCGCTGGAGCACAGAAAGCCAAGAATGAAGAGGCGGAACACAGCCTTGGTTTCAGCAGCTTCCGGGACTGCAAAAGTTCACCAATAGCTCTGTCAAAGCAGAACTCGGCTGCGAATGCTCTCGCAGCTTGGGAAAGTTAGGCGCAGCTGTTGACCAGCTCTGCCCGTGGCCACAGGCTGCTTCTTCCACCTTTCACTGGGGCAGAGCTTTTGCGGAACAGAGACGGCATTCTTCCAGTGCGTGTTCTCCAAGGAGCTGTGAAACAGAGCCTAGCACGCTGTCTCGCTGATACTGGCTTTCGGCAAGCAAGCGTGCCGCACCGCCTACATTCTGCACTCTGGCAGCCTAGTTGCCAGCTTTCGACAGGTGCTGTCCTAGCAAGGAAGCTCAGGCAGTCAAAGCCGGCGCAGGGCGGCACCTTTCTGCTTTGCCCGCCTAAGCGGCGTCACACTCCCAAGGATACTGTGTCCTTTCCCTCTGCACTGCGTCTGCCGACGTGCTCTCTGCATCTCGGAGCATAACGGCAAAGGACAACGTTTTGCACGGCAGGGTAGAAATGGCATTGCTAGCAGGAAAGCTAGATGCCTTGGAACTGCCCGCTTACCCCTTGCCACTCACTTCAGGCTCGTACGCTGAGCAGAACAGCCTGTTGTTCCTGAAGCTTCGCTGGCTGTCGTTCGTGCCCAGACGCGATTTCCTTCCCAAGGAGGCGAAGCGCCCTCTACTTCTCGCACCGAGCGCGCTGCTCCTGGCTTTCGCTTCTGCCGCAACGAGCTCGCTACGCGCACTTTTCTTCTCAACCCTGGGTGCCCTTGCCTTCTGCCTTTCTTGTCTCGTGAATGGAGACGGAAAGCTTCTCGGCTAGAACTCGCCTAGAACAACTGCGGCTGCACATTGAGCTGGCCCGGAACGCCCTGCTGAAACTTGCCTTCTGGCACCACATTCACGGGGCAGCCGTCTTTCTTCGGCCACCTGCCAAGCGGCCCCATATCGCCGCGCTCGTTGCACTCCGCTTGTCAGATTGGCTTCCCGTGGCGCTGATTTCAGCCTGGCCAAATACTAGCGCTCCGGAGAGCTGTCTCGCAGACAATAATGTCCCGGCATAGAAATTTGTCCTGCAATGTTCCCTCCTCTTTTCCCACACTGTGTTGCTCTGATGAATGCCTTGAGCATGGAACGACTTAAGGCAGCAAGTATTCCTCGCCGGCCACCTCTCGCTGTGCAAGAGGTACGCCGTGGACCCTGTGAACGCTGCCAAGCAAAAAGCAGAGCCGTGACCATAAAAGCGAGGAGAGAGCATGCACGAAGCACACTAGTTCTGTCTAGTGCTTTCCGTGCAGAGAGGCGGCAAAGCTGAATGCCGTGTCCGAGCTTGACAACTCGCTGGAGCACAGAAAGCCAAGAATGAAGAGGCGGAACACAGCCTTGGTTTCAGCAGCTTCCGGGACTGCAAAAGTTCACCAATAGCTCTGTCAAAGCAGAACTCGGCTGCGAATGCTCTCGCAGCTTGGGAAAGTTAGGCGCAGCTGTTGACCAGCTCTGCCCGTGGCCACAGGCTGCTTCTTCCACCTTTCACTGGGGCAGAGCTTTTGCGGAACAGAGACGGCATTCTTCCAGTGCGTGTTCTCCAAGGAGCTGTGAAACAGAGCCTAGCACGCTGTCTCGCTGATACTGGCTTTCGGCAAGCAAGCGTGCCGCACCGCCTACATTCTGCACTCTGGCAGCCTAGTTGCCAGCTTTCGACAGGTGCTGTCCTAGCAAGGAAGCTCAGGCAGTCAAAGCCGGCGCAGGGCGGCACCTTTCTGCTTTGCCCGCCTAAGCGGCGTCACACTCCCAAGGATACTGTGTCCTTTCCCTCTGCACTGCGTCTGCCGACGTGCTCTCTGCATCTCGGAGCATAACGGCAAAGGACAACGTTTTGCACGGCAGGGTAGAAATGGCATTGCTAGCAGGAAAGCTAGATGCCTTGGAACTGCCCGCTTACCCCTTGCCACTCACTTCAGGCTCGTACGCTGAGCAGAACAGCCTGTTGTTCCTGAAGCTTCGCTGGCTGTCGTTCGTGCCCAGACGCGATTTCCTTCCCAAGGAGGCGAAGCGCCCTCTACTTCTCGCACCGAGCGCGCTGCTCCTGGCTTTCGCTTCTGCCGCAACGAGCTCGCTACGCGCACTTTTCTTCTCAACCCTGGGTGCCCTTGCCTTCTGCCTTTCTTGTCTCGTGAATGGAGACGGAAAGCTTCTCGGCTAGAACTCGCCTAGAACAACTGCGGCTGCACATTGAGCTGGCCCGGAACGCCCTGCTGAAACTTGCCTTCTGGCACCACATTCACGGGGCAGCCGTCTTTCTTCGGCCACCTGCCAAGCGGCCCCATATCGCCGCGCTCGTTGCACTCCGCTTGTCAGATTGGCTTCCCGTGGCGCTGATTTCAGCCTGGCCAAATACTAGCGCTCCGGAGAGCTGTCTCGCAGACAATAATGTCCCGGCATAGAAATTTGTCCTGCAATGTTCCCTCCTCTTTTCCCACACTGTGTTGCTCTGATGAATGCCTTGAGCATGGAACGACTTAAGGCAGCAAGTATTCCTCGCCGGCCACCTCTCGCTGTGCAAGAGGTACGCCGTGGACCCTGTGAACGCTGCCAAGCAAAAAGCAGAGCCGTGACCATAAAAGCGAGGAGAGAGCATGCACGAAGCACACTAGTTCTGTCTAGTGCTTTCCGTGCAGAGAGGCGGCAAAGCTGAATGCCGTGTCCGAGCTTGACAACTCGCTGGAGCACAGAAAGCCAAGAATGAAGAGGCGGAACACAGCCTTGGTTTCAGCAGCTTCCGGGACTGCAAAAGTTCACCAATAGCTCTGTCAAAGCAGAACTCGGCTGCGAATGCTCTCGCAGCTTGGGAAAGTTAGGCGCAGCTGTTGACCAGCTCTGCCCGTGGCCACAGGCTGCTTCTTCCACCTTTCACTGGGGCAGAGCTTTTGCGGAACAGAGACGGCATTCTTCCAGTGCGTGTTCTCCAAGGAGCTGTGAAACAGAGCCTAGCACGCTGTCTCGCTGATACTGGCTTTCGGCAAGCAAGCGTGCCGCACCGCCTACATTCTGCACTCTGGCAGCCTAGTTGCCAGCTTTCGACAGGTGCTGTCCTAGCAAGGAAGCTCAGGCAGTCAAAGCCGGCGCAGGGCGGCACCTTTCTGCTTTGCCCGCCTAAGCGGCGTCACACTCCCAAGGATACTGTGTCCTTTCCCTCTGCACTGCGTCTGCCGACGTGCTCTCTGCATCTCGGAGCATAACGGCAAAGGACAACGTTTTGCACGGCAGGGTAGAAATGGCATTGCTAGCAGGAAAGCTAGATGCCTTGGAACTGCCCGCTTACCCCTTGCCACTCACTTCAGGCTCGTACGCTGAGCAGAACAGCCTGTTGTTCCTGAAGCTTCGCTGGCTGTCGTTCGTGCCCAGACGCGATTTCCTTCCCAAGGAGGCGAAGCGCCCTCTACTTCTCGCACCGAGCGCGCTGCTCCTGGCTTTCGCTTCTGCCGCAACGAGCTCGCTACGCGCACTTTTCTTCTCAACCCTGGGTGCCCTTGCCTTCTGCCTTTCTTGTCTCGTGAATGGAGACGGAAAGCTTCTCGGCTAGAACTCGCCTAGAACAACTGCGGCTGCACATTGAGCTGGCCCGGAACGCCCTGCTGAAACTTGCCTTCTGGCACCACATTCACGGGGCAGCCGTCTTTCTTCGGCCACCTGCCAAGCGGCCCCATATCGCCGCGCTCGTTGCACTCCGCTTGTCAGATTGGCTTCCCGTGGCGCTGATTTCAGCCTGGCCAAATACTAGCGCTCCGGAGAGCTGTCTCGCAGACAATAATGTCCCGGCATAGAAATTTGTCCTGCAATGTTCCCTCCTCTTTTCCCACACTGTGTTGCTCTGATGAATGCCTTGAGCATGGAACGACTTAAGGCAGCAAGTATTCCTCGCCGGCCACCTCTCGCTGTGCAAGAGGTACGCCGTGGACCCTGTGAACGCTGCCAAGCAAAAAGCAGAGCCGTGACCATAAAAGCGAGGAGAGAGCATGCACGAAGCACACTAGTTCTGTCTAGTGCTTTCCGTGCAGAGAGGCGGCAAAGCTGAATGCCGTGTCCGAGCTTGACAACTCGCTGGAGCACAGAAAGCCAAGAATGAAGAGGCGGAACACAGCCTTGGTTTCAGCAGCTTCCGGGACTGCAAAAGTTCACCAATAGCTCTGTCAAAGCAGAACTCGGCTGCGAATGCTCTCGCAGCTTGGGAAAGTTAGGCGCAGCTGTTGACCAGCTCTGCCCGTGGCCACAGGCTGCTTCTTCCACCTTTCACTGGGGCAGAGCTTTTGCGGAACAGAGACGGCATTCTTCCAGTGCGTGTTCTCCAAGGAGCTGTGAAACAGAGCCTAGCACGCTGTCTCGCTGATACTGGCTTTCGGCAAGCAAGCGTGCCGCACCGCCTACATTCTGCACTCTGGCAGCCTAGTTGCCAGCTTTCGACAGGTGCTGTCCTAGCAAGGAAGCTCAGGCAGTCAAAGCCGGCGCAGGGCGGCACCTTTCTGCTTTGCCCGCCTAAGCGGCGTCACACTCCCAAGGATACTGTGTCCTTTCCCTCTGCACTGCGTCTGCCGACGTGCTCTCTGCATCTCGGAGCATAACGGCAAAGGACAACGTTTTGCACGGCAGGGTAGAAATGGCATTGCTAGCAGGAAAGCTAGATGCCTTGGAACTGCCCGCTTACCCCTTGCCACTCACTTCAGGCTCGTACGCTGAGCAGAATAGCCTGTTGTTCCTGAAGCTTCGCTGGCTGTCGTTCGTGCCCAGACGCGATTTCCTTCCCAAGGAGGCGAAGCGCCCTCTACTTCTCGCACCGAGCGCGCTGCTCCTGGCTTTCGCTTCTGCCGCAACGAGCTCGCTACGCGCACTTTTCTTCTCAACCCTGGGTGCCCTTGCCTTCTGCCTTTCTTGTCTCGTGAATGGAGACGGAAAGCTTCTCGGCTAGAACTCGCCTAGAACAACTGCGGCTGCACATTGAGCTGGCCCGGAACGCCCTGCTGAAACTTGCCTTCTGGCACCACATTCACGGGGCAGCCGTCTTTCTTCGGCCACCTGCCAAGCGGCCCCATATCGCCGCGCTCGTTGCACTCCGCTTGTCAGATTGGCTTCCCGTGGCGCTGATTTCAGCCTGGCCAAATACTAGCGCTCCGGAGAGCTGTCTCGCAGACAATAATGTCCCGGCATAGAAATTTGTCCTGCAATGTTCCCTCCTCTTTTCCCACACTGTGTTGCTCTGATGAATGCCTTGAGCATGGAACGACTTAAGGCAGCAAGTATTCCTCGCCGGCCACCTCTCGCTGTGCAAGAGGTACGCCGTGGACCCTGTGAACGCTGCCAAGCAAAAAGCAGAGCCGTGACCATAAAAGCGAGGAGAGAGCATGCACGAAGCACACTAGTTCTGTCTAGTGCTTTCCGTGCAGAGAGGCGGCAAAGCTGAATGCCGTGTCCGAGCTTGACAACTCGCTGGAGCACAGAAAGCCAAGAATGAAGAGGCGGAACACAGCCTTGGTTTCAGCAGCTTCCGGGACTGCAAAAGTTCACCAATAGCTCTGTCAAAGCAGAACTCGGCTGCGAATGCTCTCGCAGCTTGGGAAAGTTAGGCGCAGCTGTTGACCAGCTCTGCCCGTGGCCACAGGCTGCTTCTTCCACCTTTCACTGGGGCAGAGCTTTTGCGGAACAGAGACGGCATTCTTCCAGTGCGTGTTCTCCAAGGAGCTGTGAAACAGAGCCTAGCACGCTGTCTCGCTGATACTGGCTTTCGGCAAGCAAGCGTGCCGCACCGCCTACATTCTGCACTCTGGCAGCCTAGTTGCCAGCTTTCGACAGGTGCTGTCCTAGCAAGGAAGCTCAGGCAGTCAAAGCCGGCGCAGGGCGGCACCTTTCTGCTTTGCCCGCCTAAGCGGCGTCACACTCCCAAGGATACTGTGTCCTTTCCCTCTGCACTGCGTCTGCCGACGTGCTCTCTGCATCTCGGAGCATAACGGCAAAGGACAACGTTTTGCACGGCAGGGTAGAAATGGCATTGCTAGCAGGAAAGCTAGATGCCTTGGAACTGCCCGCTTACCCCTTGCCACTCACTTCAGGCTCGTACGCTGAGCAGAATAGCCTGTTGTTCCTGAAGCTTCGCTGGCTGTCGTTCGTGCCCAGACGCGATTTCCTTCCCAAGGAGGCGAAGCGCCCTCTACTTCTCGCACCGAGCGCGCTGCTCCTGGCTTTCGCTTCTGCCGCAACGAGCTCGCTACGCGCACTTTTCTTCTCAACCCTGGGTGCCCTTGCCTTCTGCCTTTCTTGTCTCGTGAATGGAGACGGAAAGCTTCTCGGCTAGAACTCGCCTAGAACAACTGCGGCTGCACATTGAGCTGGCCCGGAACGCCCTGCTGAAACTTGCCTTCTGGCACCACATTCACGGGGCAGCCGTCTTTCTTCGGCCACCTGCCAAGCGGCCCCATATCGCCGCGCTCGTTGCACTCCGCTTGTCAGATTGGCTTCCCGTGGCGCTGATTTCAGCCTGGCCAAATACTAGCGCTCCGGAGAGCTGTCTCGCAGACAATAATGTCCCGGCATAGAAATTTGTCCTGCAATGTTCCCTCCTCTTTTCCCACACTGTGTTGCTCTGATGAATGCCTTGAGCATGGAACGACTTAAGCCAGCAAGTATTCCTCGCCGGCCACCTCTCGCTGTGCAAGAGGTACGCCGTGGACCCTGTGAACGCTGCCAAGCAAAAAGCAGAGCCGTGACCATAAAAGCGAGGAGAGAGCATGCACGAAGCACACTAGTTCTGTCTAGTGCTTTCCGTGCAGAGAGGCGGCAAAGCTGAATGCCGTGTCCGAGCTTGACAACTCGCTGGAGCACAGAAAGCCAAGAATGAAGAGGCGGAACACAGCCTTGGTTTCAGCAGCTTCCGGGACTGCAAAAGTTCACCAATAGCTCTGTCAAAGCAGAACTCGGCTGCGAATGCTCTCGCAGCTTGGGAAAGTTAGGCGCAGCTGTTGACCAGCTCTGCCCGTGGCCACAGGCTGCTTCTTCCACCTTTCACTGGGGCAGAGCTTTTGCGGAACAGAGACGGCATTCTTCCAGTGCGTGTTCTCCAAGGAGCTGTGAAACAGAGCCTAGCACGCTGTCTCGCTGATACTGGCTTTCGGCAAGCAAGCGTGCCGCACCGCCTACATTCTGCACTCTGGCAGCCTAGTTGCCAGCTTTCGACAGGTGCTGTCCTAGCAAGGAAGCTCAGGCAGTCAAAGCCGGCGCAGGGCGGCACCTTTCTGCTTTGCCCGCCTAAGCGGCGTCACACTCCCAAGGATACTGTGTCCTTTCCCTCTGCACTGCGTCTGCCGACGTGCTCTCTGCATCTCGGAGCATAACGGCAAAGGACAACGTTTTGCACGGCAGGGTAGAAATGGCATTGCTAGCAGGAAAGCTAGATGCCTTGGAACTGCCCGCTTACCCCTTGCCACTCACTTCAGGCTCGTACGCTGAGCAGAACAGCCTGTTGTTCCTGAAGCTTCGCTGGCTGTCGTTCGTGCCCAGACGCGATTTCCTTCCCAAGGAGGCGAAGCGCCCTCTACTTCTCGCACCGAGCGCGCTGCTCCTGGCTTTCGCTTCTGCCGCAACGAGCTCGCTACGCGCACTTTTCTTCTCAACCCTGGGTGCCCTTGCCTTCTGCCTTTCTTGTCTCGTGAATGGAGACGGAAAGCTTCTCGGCTAGAACTCGCCTAGAACAACTGCGGCTGCACATTGAGCTGGCCCGGAACGCCCTGCTGAAACTTGCCTTCTGGCACCACATTCACGGGGCAGCCGTCTTTCTTCGGCCACCTGCCAAGCGGCCCCATATCGCCGCGCTCGTTGCACTCCGCTTGTCAGATTGGCTTCCCGTGGCGCTGATTTCAGCCTGGCCAAATACTAGCGCTCCGGAGAGCTGTCTCGCAGACAATAATGTCCCGGCATAGAAATTTGTCCTGCAATGTTCCCTCCTCTTTTCCCACACTGTGTTGCTCTGATGAATGCCTTGAGCATGGAACGACTTAAGGCAGCAAGTATTCCTCGCCGGCCACCTCTCGCTGTGCAAGAGGTACGCCGTGGACCCTGTGAACGCTGCCAAGCAAAAAGCAGAGCCGTGACCATAAAAGCGAGGAGAGAGCATGCACGAAGCACACTAGTTCTGTCTAGTGCTTTCCGTGCAGAGAGGCGGCAAAGCTGAATGCCGTGTCCGAGCTTGACAACTCGCTGGAGCACAGAAAGCCAAGAATGAAGAGGCGGAACACAGCCTTGGTTTCAGCAGCTTCCGGGACTGCAAAAGTTCACCAATAGCTCTGTCAAAGCAGAACTCGGCTGCGAATGCTCTCGCAGCTTGGGAAAGTTAGGCGCAGCTGTTGACCAGCTCTGCCCGTGGCCACAGGCTGCTTCTTCCACCTTTCACTGGGGCAGAGCTTTTGCGGAACAGAGACGGCATTCTTCCAGTGCGTGTTCTCCAAGGAGCTGTGAAACAGAGCCTAGCACGCTGTCTCGCTGATACTGGCTTTCGGCAAGCAAGCGTGCCGCACCGCCTACATTCTGCACTCTGGCAGCCTAGTTGCCAGCTTTCGACAGGTGCTGTCCTAGCAAGGAAGCTCAGGCAGTCAAAGCCGGCGCAGGGCGGCACCTTTCTGCTTTGCCCGCCTAAGCGGCGTCACACTCCCAAGGATACTGTGTCCTTTCCCTCTGCACTGCGTCTGCCGACGTGCTCTCTGCATCTCGGAGCATAACGGCAAAGGACAACGTTTTGCACGGCAGGGTAGAAATGGCATTGCTAGCAGGAAAGCTAGATGCCTTGGAACTGCCCGCTTACCCCTTGCCACTCACTTCAGGCTCGTACGCTGAGCAGAACAGCCTGTTGTTCCTGAAGCTTCGCTGGCTGTCGTTCGTGCCCAGACGCGATTTCCTTCCCAAGGAGGCGAAGCGCCCTCTACTTCTCGCACCGAGCGCGCTGCTCCTGGCTTTCGCCTCTGCCGCAACGAGCTCGCTACGCGCACTTTTCTTCTCAACCCTGGGTGCCCTTGCCTTCTGCCTTTCTTGTCTCGTGAATGGAGACGGAAAGCTTCTCGGCTAGAACTCGCCTAGAACAACTGCGGCTGCACATTGAGCTGGCCCGGAACGCCCTGCTGAAACTTGCCTTCTGGCACCACATTCACGGGGCAGCCGTCTTTCTTCGGCCACCTGCCAAGCGGCCCCATATCGCCGCGCTCGTTGCACTCCGCTTGTCAGATTGGCTTCCCGTGGCGCTGATTTCAGCCTGGCCAAATACTAGCGCTCCGGAGAGCTGTCTCGCAGACAATAATGTCCCGGCATAGAAATTTGTCCTGCAATGTTCCCTCCTCTTTTCCCACACTGTGTTGCTCTGATGAATGCCTTGAGCATGGAACGACTTAAGGCAGCAAGTATTCCTCGCCGGCCACCTCTCGCTGTGCAAGAGGTACGCCGTGGACCCTGTGAACGCTGCCAAGCAAAAAGCAGAGCCGTGACCATAAAAGCGAGGAGAGAGCATGCACGAAGCACACTAGTTCTGTCTAGTGCTTTCCGTGCAGAGAGGCGGCAAAGCTGAATGCCGTGTCCGAGCTTGACAACTCGCTGGAGCACAGAAAGCCAAGAATGAAGAGGCGGAACACAGCCTTGGTTTCAGCAGCTTCCGGGACTGCAAAAGTTCACCAATAGCTCTGTCAAAGCAGAACTCGGCTGCGAATGCTCTCGCAGCTTGGGAAAGTTAGGCGCAGCTGTTGACCAGCTCTGCCCGTGGCCACAGGCTGCTTCTTCCACCTTTCACTGGGGCAGAGCTTTTGCGGAACAGAGACGGCATTCTTCCAGTGCGTGTTCTCCAAGGAGCTGTGAAACAGAGCCTAGCACGCTGTCTCGCTGATACTGGCTTTCGGCAAGCAAGCGTGCCGCACCGCCTACATTCTGCACTCTGGCAGCCTAGTTGCCAGCTTTCGACAGGTGCTGTCCTAGCAAGGAAGCTCAGGCAGTCAAAGCCGGCGCAGGGCGGCACCTTTCTGCTTTGCCCGCCTAAGCGGCGTCACACTCCCAAGGATACTGTGTCCTTTCCCTCTGCACTGCGTCTGCCGACGTGCTCTCTGCATCTCGGAGCATAACGGCAAAGGACAACGTTTTGCACGGCAGGGTAGAAATGGCATTGCTAGCAGGAAAGCTAGATGCCTTGGAACTGCCCGCTTACCCCTTGCCACTCACTTCAGGCTCGTACGCTGAGCAGAACAGCCTGTTGTTCCTGAAGCTTCGCTGGCTGTCGTTCGTGCCCAGACGCGATTTCCTTCCCAAGGAGGCGAAGCGCCCTCTACTTCTCGCACCGAGCGCGCTGCTCCTGGCTTTCGCCTCTGCCGCAACGAGCTCGCTACGCGCACTTTTCTTCTCAACCCTGGGTGCCCTTGCCTTCTGCCTTTCTTGTCTCGTGAATGGAGACAGAAAGCTTCTCGGCTAGAACTCGCCTAGAACAACTGCGGCTGCACATTGAGCTGGCCCGGAACGCCCTGCTGAAACTTGCCTTCTGGCACCACATTCACGGGGCAGCCGTCTTTCTTCGGCCACCTGCCAAGCGGCCCCATATCGCCGCGCTCGTTGCACTCCGCTTGTCAGATTGGCTTCCCGTGGCGCTGATTTCAGCCTGGCCAAATACTAGCGCTCCGGAGAGCTGTCTCGCAGACAATAATGTCCCGGCATAGAAATTTGTCCTGCAATGTTCCCTCCTCTTTTCCCACACTGTGTTGCTCTGATGAATGCCTTGAGCATGGAACGACTTAAGGCAGCAAGTATTCCTCGCCGGCCACCTCTCGCTGTGCAAGAGGTACGCCGTGGACCCTGTGAACGCTGCCAAGCAAAAAGCAGAGCCGTGACCATAAAAGCGAGGAGAGAGCATGCACGAAGCACACTAGTTCTGTCTAGTGCTTTCCGTGCAGAGAGGCGGCAAAGCTGAATGCCGTGTCCGAGCTTGACAACTCGCTGGAGCACAGAAAGCCAAGAATGAAGAGGCGGAACACAGCCTTGGTTTCAGCAGCTTCCGGGACTGCAAAAGTTCACCAATAGCTCTGTCAAAGCAGAACTCGGCTGCGAATGCTCTCGCAGCTTGGGAAAGTTAGGCGCAGCTGTTGACCAGCTCTGCCCGTGGCCACAGGCTGCTTCTTCCACCTTTCACTGGGGCAGAGCTTTTGCGGAACAGAGACGGCATTCTTCCAGTGCGTGTTCTCCAAGGAGCTGTGAAACAGAGCCTAGCACGCTGTCTCGCTGATACTGGCTTTCGGCAAGCAAGCGTGCCGCACCGCCTACATTCTGCACTCTGGCAGCCTAGTTGCCAGCTTTCGACAGGTGCTGTCCTAGCAAGGAAGCTCAGGCAGTCAAAGCCGGCGCAGGGCGGCACCTTTCTGCTTTGCCCGCCTAAGCGGCGTCACACTCCCAAGGATACTGTGTCCTTTCCCTCTGCACTGCGTCTGCCGACGTGCTCTCTGCATCTCGGAGCATAACGGCAAAGGACAACGTTTTGCACGGCAGGGTAGAAATGGCATTGCTAGCAGGAAAGCTAGATGCCTTGGAACTGCCCGCTTACCCCTTGCCACTCACTTCAGGCTCGTACGCTGAGCAGAACAGCCTGTTGTTCCTGAAGCTTCGCTGGCTGTCGTTCGTGCCCAGACGCGATTTCCTTCCCAAGGAGGCGAAGCGCCCTCTACTTCTCGCACCGAGCGCGCTGCTCCTGGCTTTCGCCTCTGCCGCAACGAGCTCGCTACGCGCACTTTTCTTCTCAACCCTGGGTGCCCTTGCCTTCTGCCTTTCTTGTCTCGTGAATGGAGACGGAAAGCTTCTCGGCTAGAACTCGCCTAGAACAACTGCGGCTGCACATTGAGCTGGCCCGGAACGCCCTGCTGAAACTTGCCTTCTGGCACCACATTCACGGGGCAGCCGTCTTTCTTCGGCCACCTGCCAAGCGGCCCCATATCGCCGCGCTCGTTGCACTCCGCTTGTCAGATTGGCTTCCCGTGGCGCTGATTTCAGCCTGGCCAAATACTAGCGCTCCGGAGAGCTGTCTCGCAGACAATAATGTCCCGGCATAGAAATTTGTCCTGCAATGTTCCCTCCTCTTTTCCCACACTGTGTTGCTCTGATGAATGCCTTGAGCATGGAACGACTTAAGGCAGCAAGTATTCCTCGCCGGCCACCTCTCGCTGTGCAAGAGGTACGCCGTGGACCCTGTGAACGCTGCCAAGCAAAAAGCAGAGCCGTGACCATAAAAGCGAGGAGAGAGCATGCACGAAGCACACTAGTTCTGTCTAGTGCTTTCCGTGCAGAGAGGCGGCAAAGCTGAATGCCGTGTCCGAGCTTGACAACTCGCTGGAGCACAGAAAGCCAAGAATGAAGAGGCGGAACACAGCCTTGGTTTCAGCAGCTTCCGGGACTGCAAAAGTTCACCAATAGCTCTGTCAAAGCAGAACTCGGCTGCGAATGCTCTCGCAGCTTGGGAAAGTTAGGCGCAGCTGTTGACCAGCTCTGCCCGTGGCCACAGGCTGCTTCTTCCACCTTTCACTGGGGCAGAGCTTTTGCGGAACAGAGACGGCATTCTTCCAGTGCGTGTTCTCCAAGGAGCTGTGAAACAGAGCCTAGCACGCTGTCTCGCTGATACTGGCTTTCGGCAAGCAAGCGTGCCGCACCGCCTACATTCTGCACTCTGGCAGCCTAGTTGCCAGCTTTCGACAGGTGCTGTCCTAGCAAGGAAGCTCAGGCAGTCAAAGCCGGCGCAGGGCGGCACCTTTCTGCTTTGCCCGCCTAAGCGGCGTCACACTCCCAAGGATACTGTGTCCTTTCCCTCTGCACTGCGTCTGCCGACGTGCTCTCTGCATCTCGGAGCATAACGGCAAAGGACAACGTTTTGCACGGCAGGGTAGAAATGGCATTGCTAGCAGGAAAGCTAGATGCCTTGGAACTGCCCGCTTACCCCTTGCCACTCACTTCAGGCTCGTACGCTGAGCAGAACAGCCTGTTGTTCCTGAAGCTTCGCTGGCTGTCGTTCGTGCCCAGACGCGATTTCCTTCCCAAGGAGGCGAAGCGCCCTCTACTTCTCGCACCGAGCGCGCTGCTCCTGGCTTTCGCCTCTGCCGCAACGAGCTCGCTACGCGCACTTTTCTTCTCAACCCTGGGTGCCCTTGCCTTCTGCCTTTCTTGTCTCGTGAATGGAGACGGAAAGCTTCTCGGCTAGAACTCGCCTAGAACAACTGCGGCTGCACATTGAGCTGGCCCGGAACGCCCTGCTGAAACTTGCCTTCTGGCACCACATTCACGGGGCAGCCGTCTTTCTTCGGCCACCTGCCAAGCGGCCCCATATCGCCGCGCTCGTTGCACTCCGCTTGTCAGATTGGCTTCCCGTGGCGCTGATTTCAGCCTGGCCAAATACTAGCGCTCCGGAGAGCTGTCTCGCAGACAATAATGTCCCGGCATAGAAATTTGTCCTGCAATGTTCCCTCCTCTTTTCCCACACTGTGTTGCTCTGATGAATGCCTTGAGCATGGAACGACTTAAGGCAGCAAGTATTCCTCGCCGGCCACCTCTCGCTGTGCAAGAGGTACGCCGTGGACCCTGTGAACGCTGCCAAGCAAAAAGCAGAGCCGTGACCATAAAAGCGAGGAGAGAGCATGCACGAAGCACACTAGTTCTGTCTAGTGCTTTCCGTGCAGAGAGGCGGCAAAGCTGAATGCCGTGTCCGAGCTTGACAACTCGCTGGAGCACAGAAAGCCAAGAATGAAGAGGCGGAACACAGCCTTGGTTTCAGCAGCTTCCGGGACTGCAAAAGTTCACCAATAGCTCTGTCAAAGCAGAACTCGGCTGCGAATGCTCTCGCAGCTTGGGAAAGTTAGGCGCAGCTGTTGACCAGCTCTGCCCGTGGCCACAGGCTGCTTCTTCCACCTTTCACTGGGGCAGAGCTTTTGCGGAACAGAGACGGCATTCTTCCAGTGCGTGTTCTCCAAGGAGCTGTGAAACAGAGCCTAGCACGCTGTCTCGCTGATACTGGCTTTCGGCAAGCAAGCGTGCCGCACCGCCTACATTCTGCACTCTGGCAGCCTAGTTGCCAGCTTTCGACAGGTGCTGTCCTAGCAAGGAAGCTCAGGCAGTCAAAGCCGGCGCAGGGCGGCACCTTTCTGCTTTGCCCGCCTAAGCGGCGTCACACTCCCAAGGATACTGTGTCCTTTCCCTCTGCACTGCGTCTGCCGACGTGCTCTCTGCATCTCGGAGCATAACGGCAAAGGACAACGTTTTGCACGGCAGGGTAGAAATGGCATTGCTAGCAGGAAAGCTAGATGCCTTGGAACT
This sequence comes from Cinclus cinclus, assembly GCF_963662255.1. Lineage (NCBI taxonomy): Eukaryota > Metazoa > Chordata > Aves > Passeriformes > Cinclidae > Cinclus > Cinclus cinclus. The sequence continues at coordinate 27,636 of NW_026912036.1, forward strand.
GCCCGCTTACCCCTTGCCACTCACTTCAGGCTCGTACGCTGAGCAGAACAGCCTGTTGTTCCTGAAGCTTCGCTGGCTGTCGTTCGTGCCCAGACGCGATTTCCTTCCCAAGGAGGCGAAGCGCCCTCTACTTCTCGCACCGAGCGCGCTGCTCCTGGCTTTCGCTTCTGCCGCAACGAGCTCGCTACGCGCACTTTTCTTCTCAACCCTGGGTGCCCTTGCCTTCTGCCTTTCTTGTCTCGTGAATGGAGACGGAAAGCTTCTCGGCTAGAACTCGCCTAGAACAACTGCGGCTGCACATTGAGCTGGCCCGGAACGCCCTGCTGAAACTTGCCTTCTGGCACCACATTCACGGGGCAGCCGTCTTTCTTCGGCCACCTGCCAAGCGGCCCCATATCGCCGCGCTCGTTGCACTCCGCTTGTCAGATTGGCTTCCCGTGGCGCTGATTTCAGCCTGGCCAAATACTAGCGCTCCGGAGAGCTGTCTCGCAGACAATAATGTCCCGGCATAGAAATTTGTCCTGCAATGTTCCCTCCTCTTTTCCCACACTGTGTTGCTCTGATGAATGCCTTGAGCATGGAACGACTTAAGGCAGCAAGTATTCCTCGCCGGCCACCTCTCGCTGTGCAAGAGGTACGCCGTGGACCCTGTGAACGCTGCCAAGCAAAAAGCAGAGCCGTGACCATAAAAGCGAGGAGAGAGCATGCACGAAGCACACTAGTTCTGTCTAGTGCTTTCCGTGCAGAGAGGCGGCAAAGCTGAATGCCGTGTCCGAGCTTGACAACTCGCTGGAGCACAGAAAGCCAAGAATGAAGAGGCGGAACACAGCCTTGGTTTCAGCAGCTTCCGGGACTGCAAAAGTTCACCAATAGCTCTGTCAAAGCAGAACTCGGCTGCGAATGCTCTCGCAGCTTGGGAAAGTTAGGCGCAGCTGTTGACCAGCTCTGCCCGTGGCCACAGGCTGCTTCTTCCACCTTTCACTGGGGCAGAGCTTTTGCGGAACAGAGACGGCATTCTTCCAGTGCGTGTTCTCCAAGGAGCTGTGAAACAGAGCCTAGCACGCTGTCTCGCTGATACTGGCTTTCGGCAAGCAAGCGTGCCGCACCGCCTACATTCTGCACTCTGGCAGCCTAGTTGCCAGCTTTCGACAGGTGCTGTCCTAGCAAGGAAGCTCAGGCAGTCAAAGCCGGCGCAGGGCGGCACCTTTCTGCTTTGCCCGCCTAAGCGGCGTCACACTCCCAAGGATACTGTGTCCTTTCCCTCTGCACTGCGTCTGCCGACGTGCTCTCTGCATCTCGGAGCATAACGGCAAAGGACAACGTTTTGCACGGCAGGGTAGAAATGGCATTGCTAGCAGGAAAGCTAGATGCCTTGGAACTGCCCGCTTACCCCTTGCCACTCACTTCAGGCTCGTACGCTGAGCAGAACAGCCTGTTGTTCCTGAAGCTTCGCTGGCTGTCGTTCGTGCCCAGACGCGATTTCCTTCCCAAGGAGGCGAAGCGCCCTCTACTTCTCGCACCGAGCGCGCTGCTCCTGGCTTTCGCCTCTGCCGCAACGAGCTCGCTACGCGCACTTTTCTTCTCAACCCTGGGTGCCCTTGCCTTCTGCCTTTCTTGTCTCGTGAATGGAGACGGAAAGCTTCTCGGCTAGAACTCGCCTAGAACAACTGCGGCTGCACATTGAGCTGGCCCGGAACGCCCTGCTGAAACTTGCCTTCTGGCACCACATTCACGGGGCAGCCGTCTTTCTTCGGCCACCTGCCAAGCGGCCCCATATCGCCGCGCTCGTTGCACTCCGCTTGTCAGATTGGCTTCCCGTGGCGCTGATTTCAGCCTGGCCAAATACTAGCGCTCCGGAGAGCTGTCTCGCAGACAATAATGTCCCGGCATAGAAATTTGTCCTGCAATGTTCCCTCCTCTTTTCCCACACTGTGTTGCTCTGATGAATGCCTTGAGCATGGAACGACTTAAGGCAGCAAGTATTCCTCGCCGGCCACCTCTCGCTGTGCAAGAGGTACGCCGTGGACCCTGTGAACGCTGCCAAGCAAAAAGCAGAGCCGTGACCATAAAAGCGAGGAGAGAGCATGCACGAAGCACACTAGTTCTGTCTAGTGCTTTCCGTGCAGAGAGGCGGCAAAGCTGAATGCCGTGTCCGAGCTTGACAACTCGCTGGAGCACAGAAAGCCAAGAATGAAGAGGCGGAACACAGCCTTGGTTTCAGCAGCTTCCGGGACTGCAAAAGTTCACCAATAGCTCTGTCAAAGCAGAACTCGGCTGCGAATGCTCTCGCAGCTTGGGAAAGTTAGGCGCAGCTGTTGACCAGCTCTGCCCGTGGCCACAGGCTGCTTCTTCCACCTTTCACTGGGGCAGAGCTTTTGCGGAACAGAGACGGCATTCTTCCAGTGCGTGTTCTCCAAGGAGCTGTGAAACAGAGCCTAGCACGCTGTCTCGCTGATACTGGCTTTCGGCAAGCAAGCGTGCCGCACCGCCTACATTCTGCACTCTGGCAGCCTAGTTGCCAGCTTTCGACAGGTGCTGTCCTAGCAAGGAAGCTCAGGCAGTCAAAGCCGGCGCAGGGCGGCACCTTTCTGCTTTGCCCGCCTAAGCGGCGTCACACTCCCAAGGATACTGTGTCCTTTCCCTCTGCACTGCGTCTGCCGACGTGCTCTCTGCATCTCGGAGCATAACGGCAAAGGACAACGTTTTGCACGGCAGGGTAGAAATGGCATTGCTAGCAGGAAAGCTAGATGCCTTGGAACTGCCCGCTTACCCCTTGCCACTCACTTCAGGCTCGTACGCTGAGCAGAACAGCCTGTTGTTCCTGAAGCTTCGCTGGCTGTCGTTCGTGCCCAGACGCGATTTCCTTCCCAAGGAGGCGAAGCGCCCTCTACTTCTCGCACCGAGCGCGCTGCTCCTGGCTTTCGCCTCTGCCGCAACGAGCTCGCTACGCGCACTTTTCTTCTCAACCCTGGGTGCCCTTGCCTTCTGCCTTTCTTGTCTCGTGAATGGAGACGGAAAGCTTCTCGGCTAGAACTCGCCTAGAACAACTGCGGCTGCACATTGAGCTGGCCCGGAACGCCCTGCTGAAACTTGCCTTCTGGCACCACATTCACGGGGCAGCCGTCTTTCTTCGGCCACCTGCCAAGCGGCCCCATATCGCCGCGCTCGTTGCACTCCGCTTGTCAGATTGGCTTCCCGTGGCGCTGATTTCAGCCTGGCCAAATACTAGCGCTCCGGAGAGCTGTCTCGCAGACAATAATGTCCCGGCATAGAAATTTGTCCTGCAATGTTCCCTCCTCTTTTCCCACACTGTGTTGCTCTGATGAATGCCTTGAGCATGGAACGACTTAAGGCAGCAAGTATTCCTCGCCGGCCACCTCTCGCTGTGCAAGAGGTACGCCGTGGACCCTGTGAACGCTGCCAAGCAAAAAGCAGAGCCGTGACCATAAAAGCGAGGAGAGAGCATGCACGAAGCACACTAGTTCTGTCTAGTGCTTTCCGTGCAGAGAGGCGGCAAAGCTGAATGCCGTGTCCGAGCTTGACAACTCGCTGGAGCACAGAAAGCCAAGAATGAAGAGGCGGAACACAGCCTTGGTTTCAGCAGCTTCCGGGACTGCAAAAGTTCACCAATAGCTCTGTCAAAGCAGAACTCGGCTGCGAATGCTCTCGCAGCTTGGGAAAGTTAGGCGCAGCTGTTGACCAGCTCTGCCCGTGGCCACAGGCTGCTTCTTCCACCTTTCACTGGGGCAGAGCTTTTGCGGAACAGAGACGGCATTCTTCCAGTGCGTGTTCTCCAAGGAGCTGTGAAACAGAGCCTAGCACGCTGTCTCGCTGATACTGGCTTTCGGCAAGCAAGCGTGCCGCACCGCCTACATTCTGCACTCTGGCAGCCTAGTTGCCAGCTTTCGACAGGTGCTGTCCTAGCAAGGAAGCTCAGGCAGTCAAAGCCGGCGCAGGGCGGCACCTTTCTGCTTTGCCCGCCTAAGCGGCGTCACACTCCCAAGGATACTGTGTCCTTTCCCTCTGCACTGCGTCTGCCGACGTGCTCTCTGCATCTCGGAGCATAACGGCAAAGGACAACGTTTTGCACGGCAGGGTAGAAATGGCATTGCTAGCAGGAAAGCTAGATGCCTTGGAACTGCCCGCTTACCCCTTGCCACTCACTTCAGGCTCGTACGCTGAGCAGAACAGCCTGTTGTTCCTGAAGCTTCGCTGGCTGTCGTTCGTGCCCAGACGCGATTTCCTTCCCAAGGAGGCGAAGCGCCCTCTACTTCTCGCACCGAGCGCGCTGCTCCTGGCTTTCGCCTCTGCCGCAACGAGCTCGCTACGCGCACTTTTCTTCTCAACCCTGGGTGCCCTTGCCTTCTGCCTTTCTTGTCTCGTGAATGGAGACGGAAAGCTTCTCGGCTAGAACTCGCCTAGAACAACTGCGGCTGCACATTGAGCTGGCCCGGAACGCCCTGCTGAAACTTGCCTTCTGGCACCACATTCACGGGGCAGCCGTCTTTCTTCGGCCACCTGCCAAGCGGCCCCATATCGCCGCGCTCGTTGCACTCCGCTTGTCAGATTGGCTTCCCGTGGCGCTGATTTCAGCCTGGCCAAATACTAGCGCTCCGGAGAGCTGTCTCGCAGACAATAATGTCCCGGCATAGAAATTTGTCCTGCAATGTTCCCTCCTCTTTTCCCACACTGTGTTGCTCTGATGAATGCCTTGAGCATGGAACGACTTAAGGCAGCAAGTATTCCTCGCCGGCCACCTCTCGCTGTGCAAGAGGTACGCCGTGGACCCTGTGAACGCTGCCAAGCAAAAAGCAGAGCCGTGACCATAAAAGCGAGGAGAGAGCATGCACGAAGCACACTAGTTCTGTCTAGTGCTTTCCGTGCAGAGAGGCGGCAAAGCTGAATGCCGTGTCCGAGCTTGACAACTCGCTGGAGCACAGAAAGCCAAGAATGAAGAGGCGGAACACAGCCTTGGTTTCAGCAGCTTCCGGGACTGCAAAAGTTCACCAATAGCTCTGTCAAAGCAGAACTCGGCTGCGAATGCTCTCGCAGCTTGGGAAAGTTAGGCGCAGCTGTTGACCAGCTCTGCCCGTGGCCACAGGCTGCTTCTTCCACCTTTCACTGGGGCAGAGCTTTTGCGGAACAGAGACGGCATTCTTCCAGTGCGTGTTCTCCAAGGAGCTGTGAAACAGAGCCTAGCACGCTGTCTCGCTGATACTGGCTTTCGGCAAGCAAGCGTGCCGCACCGCCTACATTCTGCACTCTGGCAGCCTAGTTGCCAGCTTTCGACAGGTGCTGTCCTAGCAAGGAAGCTCAGGCAGTCAAAGCCGGCGCAGGGCGGCACCTTTCTGCTTTGCCCGCCTAAGCGGCGTCACACTCCCAAGGATACTGTGTCCTTTCCCTCTGCACTGCGTCTGCCGACGTGCTCTCTGCATCTCGGAGCATAACGGCAAAGGACAACGTTTTGCACGGCAGGGTAGAAATGGCATTGCTAGCAGGAAAGCTAGATGCCTTGGAACTGCCCGCTTACCCCTTGCCACTCACTTCAGGCTCGTACGCTGAGCAGAACAGCCTGTTGTTCCTGAAGCTTCGCTGGCTGTCGTTCGTGCCCAGACGCGATTTCCTTCCCAAGGAGGCGAAGCGCCCTCTACTTCTCGCACCGAGCGCGCTGCTCCTGGCTTTCGCCTCTGCCGCAACGAGCTCGCTACGCGCACTTTTCTTCTCAACCCTGGGTGCCCTTGCCTTCTGCCTTTCTTGTCTCGTGAATGGAGACAGAAAGCTTCTCGGCTAGAACTCGCCTAGAACAACTGCGGCTGCACATTGAGCTGGCCCGGAACGCCCTGCTGAAACTTGCCTTCTGGCACCACATTCACGGGGCAGCCGTCTTTCTTCGGCCACCTGCCAAGCGGCCCCATATCGCCGCGCTCGTTGCACTCCGCTTGTCAGATTGGCTTCCCGTGGCGCTGATTTCAGCCTGGCCAAATACTAGCGCTCCGGAGAGCTGTCTCGCAGACAATAATGTCCCGGCATAGAAATTTGTCCTGCAATGTTCCCTCCTCTTTTCCCACACTGTGTTGCTCTGATGAATGCCTTGAGCATGGAACGACTTAAGGCAGCAAGTATTCCTCGCCGGCCACCTCTCGCTGTGCAAGAGGTACGCCGTGGACCCTGTGAACGCTGCCAAGCAAAAAGCAGAGCCGTGACCATAAAAGCGAGGAGAGAGCATGCACGAAGCACACTAGTTCTGTCTAGTGCTTTCCGTGCAGAGAGGCGGCAAAGCTGAATGCCGTGTCCGAGCTTGACAACTCGCTGGAGCACAGAAAGCCAAGAATGAAGAGGCGGAACACAGCCTTGGTTTCAGCAGCTTCCGGGACTGCAAAAGTTCACCAATAGCTCTGTCAAAGCAGAACTCGGCTGCGAATGCTCTCGCAGCTTGGGAAAGTTAGGCGCAGCTGTTGACCAGCTCTGCCCGTGGCCACAGGCTGCTTCTTCCACCTTTCACTGGGGCAGAGCTTTTGCGGAGCAGAGACGGCATTCTTCCAGTGCGTGTTCTCCAAGGAGCTGTGAAACAGAGCCTAGCACGCTGTCTCGCTGATACTGGCTTTCGGCAAGCAAGCGTGCCGCACCGCCTACATTCTGCACTCTGGCAGCCTAGTTGCCAGCTTTCGACAGGTGCTGTCCTAGCAAGGAAGCTCAGGCAGTCAAAGCCGGCGCAGGGCGGCACCTTTCTGCTTTGCCCGCCTAAGCGGCGTCACACTCCCAAGGATACTGTGTCCTTTCCCTCTGCACTGCGTCTGCCGACGTGCTCTCTGCATCTCGGAGCATAACGGCAAAGGACAACGTTTTGCACGGCAGGGTAGAAATGGCATTGCTAGCAGGAAAGCTAGATGCCTTGGAACTGCCCGCTTACCCCTTGCCACTCACTTCAGGCTCGTACGCTGAGCAGAACAGCCTGTTGTTCCTGAAGCTTCGCTGGCTGTCGTTCGTGCCCAGACGCGATTTCCTTCCCAAGGAGGCGAAGCGCCCTCTACTTCTCGCACCGAGCGCGCTGCTCCTGGCTTTCGCTTCTGCCGCAACGAGCTCGCTACGCGCACTTTTCTTCTCAACCCTGGGTGCCCTTGCCTTCTGCCTTTCTTGTCTCGTGAATGGAGACGGAAAGCTTCTCGGCTAGAACTCGCCTAGAACAACTGCGGCTGCACATTGAGCTGGCCCGGAACGCCCTGCTGAAACTTGCCTTCTGGCACCACATTCACGGGGCAGCCGTCTTTCTTCGGCCACCTGCCAAGCGGCCCCATATCGCCGCGCTCGTTGCACTCCGCTTGTCAGATTGGCTTCCCGTGGCGCTGATTTCAGCCTGGCCAAATACTAGCGCTCCGGAGAGCTGTCTCGCAGACAATAATGTCCCGGCATAGAAATTTGTCCTGCAATGTTCCCTCCTCTTTTCCCACACTGTGTTGCTCTGATGAATGCCTTGAGCATGGAACGACTTAAGCCAGCAAGTATTCCTCGCCGGCCACCTCTCGCTGTGCAAGAGGTACGCCGTGGACCCTGTGAACGCTGCCAAGCAAAAAGCAGAGCCGTGACCATAAAAGCGAGGAGAGAGCATGCACGAAGCACACTAGTTCTGTCTAGTGCTTTCCGTGCAGAGAGGCGGCAAAGCTGAATGCCGTGTCCGAGCTTGACAACTCGCTGGAGCACAGAAAGCCAAGAATGAAGAGGCGGAACACAGCCTTGGTTTCAGCAGCTTCCGGGACTGCAAAAGTTCACCAATAGCTCTGTCAAAGCAGAACTCGGCTGCGAATGCTCTCGCAGCTTGGGAAAGTTAGGCGCAGCTGTTGACCAGCTCTGCCCGTGGCCACAGGCTGCTTCTTCCACCTTTCACTGGGGCAGAGCTTTTGCGGAACAGAGACGGCATTCTTCCAGTGCGTGTTCTCCAAGGAGCTGTGAAACAGAGCCTAGCACGCTGTCTCGCTGATACTGGCTTTCGGCAAGCAAGCGTGCCGCACCGCCTACATTCTGCACTCTGGCAGCCTAGTTGCCAGCTTTCGACAGGTGCTGTCCTAGCAAGGAAGCTCAGGCAGTCAAAGCCGGCGCAGGGCGGCACCTTTCTGCTTTGCCCGCCTAAGCGGCGTCACACTCCCAAGGATACTGTGTCCTTTCCCTCTGCACTGCGTCTGCCGACGTGCTCTCTGCATCTCGGAGCATAACGGCAAAGGACAACGTTTTGCACGGCAGGGTAGAAATGGCATTGCTAGCAGGAAAGCTAGATGCCTTGGAACTGCCCGCTTACCCCTTGCCACTCACTTCAGGCTCGTACGCTGAGCAGAACAGCCTGTTGTTCCTGAAGCTTCGCTGGCTGTCGTTCGTGCCCAGACGCGATTTCCTTCCCAAGGAGGCGAAGCGCCCTCTACTTCTCGCACCGAGCGCGCTGCTCCTGGCTTTCGCTTCTGCCGCAACGAGCTCGCTACGCGCACTTTTCTTCTCAACCCTGGGTGCCCTTGCCTTCTGCCTTTCTTGTCTCGTGAATGGAGACGGAAAGCTTCTCGGCTAGAACTCGCCTAGAACAACTGCGGCTGCACATTGAGCTGGCCCGGAACGCCCTGCTGAAACTTGCCTTCTGGCACCACATTCACGGGGCAGCCGTCTTTCTTCGGCCACCTGCCAAGCGGCCCCATATCGCCGCGCTCGTTGCACTCCGCTTGTCAGATTGGCTTCCCGTGGCGCTGATTTCAGCCTGGCCAAATACTAGCGCTCCGGAGAGCTGTCTCGCAGACAATAATGTCCCGGCATAGAAATTTGTCCTGCAATGTTCCCTCCTCTTTTCCCACACTGTGTTGCTCTGATGAATGCCTTGAGCATGGAACGACTTAAGGCAGCAAGTATTCCTCGCCGGCCACCTCTCGCTGTGCAAGAGGTACGCCGTGGACCCTGTGAACGCTGCCAAGCAAAAAGCAGAGCCGTGACCATAAAAGCGAGGAGAGAGCATGCACGAAGCACACTAGTTCTGTCTAGTGCTTTCCGTGCAGAGAGGCGGCAAAGCTGAATGCCGTGTCCGAGCTTGACAACTCGCTGGAGCACAGAAAGCCAAGAATGAAGAGGCGGAACACAGCCTTGGTTTCAGCAGCTTCCGGGACTGCAAAAGTTCACCAATAGCTCTGTCAAAGCAGAACTCGGCTGCGAATGCTCTCGCAGCTTGGGAAAGTTAGGCGCAGCTGTTGACCAGCTCTGCCCGTGGCCACAGGCTGCTTCTTCCACCTTTCACTGGGGCAGAGCTTTTGCGGAACAGAGACGGCATTCTTCCAGTGCGTGTTCTCCAAGGAGCTGTGAAACAGAGCCTAGCACGCTGTCTCGCTGATACTGGCTTTCGGCAAGCAAGCGTGCCGCACCGCCTACATTCTGCACTCTGGCAGCCTAGTTGCCAGCTTTCGACAGGTGCTGTCCTAGCAAGGAAGCTCAGGCAGTCAAAGCCGGCGCAGGGCGGCACCTTTCTGCTTTGCCCGCCTAAGCGGCGTCACACTCCCAAGGATACTGTGTCCTTTCCCTCTGCACTGCGTCTGCCGACGTGCTCTCTGCATCTCGGAGCATAACGGCAAAGGACAACGTTTTGCACGGCAGGGTAGAAATGGCATTGCTAGCAGGAAAGCTAGATGCCTTGGAACTGCCCGCTTACCCCTTGCCACTCACTTCAGGCTCGTACGCTGAGCAGAATAGCCTGTTGTTCCTGAAGCTTCGCTGGCTGTCGTTCGTGCCCAGACGCGATTTCCTTCCCAAGGAGGCGAAGCGCCCTCTACTTCTCGCACCGAGCGCGCTGCTCCTGGCTTTCGCTTCTGCCGCAACGAGCTCGCTACGCGCACTTTTCTTCTCAACCCTGGGTGCCCTTGCCTTCTGCCTTTCTTGTCTCGTGAATGGAGACGGAAAGCTTCTCGGCTAGAACTCGCCTAGAACAACTGCGGCTGCACATTGAGCTGGCCCGGAACGCCCTGCTGAAACTTGCCTTCTGGCACCACATTCACGGGGCAGCCGTCTTTCTTCGGCCACCTGCCAAGCGGCCCCATATCGCCGCGCTCGTTGCACTCCGCTTGTCAGATTGGCTTCCCGTGGCGCTGATTTCAGCCTGGCCAAATACTAGCGCTCCGGAGAGCTGTCTCGCAGACAATAATGTCCCGGCATAGAAATTTGTCCTGCAATGTTCCCTCCTCTTTTCCCACACTGTGTTGCTCTGATGAATGCCTTGAGCATGGAACGACTTAAGCCAGCAAGTATTCCTCGCCGGCCACCTCTCGCTGTGCAAGAGGTACGCCGTGGACCCTGTGAACGCTGCCAAGCAAAAAGCAGAGCCGTGACCATAAAAGCGAGGAGAGAGCATGCACGAAGCACACTAGTTCTGTCTAGTGCTTTCCGTGCAGAGAGGCGGCAAAGCTGAATGCCGTGTCCGAGCTTGACAACTCGCTGGAGCACAGAAAGCCAAGAATGAAGAGGCGGAACACAGCCTTGGTTTCAGCAGCTTCCGGGACTGCAAAAGTTCACCAATAGCTCTGTCAAAGCAGAACTCGGCTGCGAATGCTCTCGCAGCTTGGGAAAGTTAGGCGCAGCTGTTGACCAGCTCTGCCCGTGGCCACAGGCTGCTTCTTCCACCTTTCACTGGGGCAGAGCTTTTGCGGAACAGAGACGGCATTCTTCCAGTGCGTGTTCTCCAAGGAGCTGTGAAACAGAGCCTAGCACGCTGTCTCGCTGATACTGGCTTTCGGCAAGCAAGCGTGCCGCACCGCCTACATTCTGCACTCTGGCAGCCTAGTTGCCAGCTTTCGACAGGTGCTGTCCTAGCAAGGAAGCTCAGGCAGTCAAAGCCGGCGCAGGGCGGCACCTTTCTGCTTTGCCCGCCTAAGCGGCGTCACACTCCCAAGGATACTGTGTCCTTTCCCTCTGCACTGCGTCTGCCGACGTGCTCTCTGCATCTCGGAGCATAACGGCAAAGGACAACGTTTTGCACGGCAGGGTAGAAATGGCATTGCTAGCAGGAAAGCTAGATGCCTTGGAACTGCCCGCTTACCCCTTGCCACTCACTTCAGGCTCGTACGCTGAGCAGAACAGCCTGTTGTTCCTGAAGCTTCGCTGGCTGTCGTTCGTGCCCAGACGCGATTTCCTTCCCAAGGAGGCGAAGCGCCCTCTACTTCTCGCACCGAGCGCGCTGCTCCTGGCTTTCGCCTCTGCCGCAACGAGCTCGCTACGCGCACTTTTCTTCTCAACCCTGGGTGCCCTTGCCTTCTGCCTTTCTTGTCTCGTGAATGGAGACGGAAAGCTTCTCGGCTAGAACTCACCTAGAACAACTGCGGCTGCACATTGAGCTGGCCCGGAACGCCCTGCTGAAACTTGCCTTCTGGCACCACATTCACGGGGCAGCCGTCTTTCTTCGGCCACCTGCCAAGCGGCCCCATATCGCCGCGCTCGTTGCACTCCGCTTGTCAGATTGGCTTCCCGTGGCGCTGATTTCAGCCTGGCCAAATACTAGCGCTCCGGAGAGCTGTCTCGCAGACAATAATGTCCCGGCATAGAAATTTGTCCTGCAATGTTCCCTCCTCTTTTCCCACACTGTGTTGCTCTGATGAATGCCTTGAGCATGGAACGACTTAAGGCAGCAAGTATTCCTCGCCGGCCACCTCTCGCTGTGCAAGAGGTACGCCGTGGACCCTGTGAACGCTGCCAAGCAAAAAGCAGAGCCGTGACCATAAAAGCGAGGAGAGAGCATGCACGAAGCACACTAGTTCTGTCTAGTGCTTTCCGTGCAGAGAGGCGGCAAAGCTGAATGCCGTGTCCGAGCTTGACAACTCGCTGGAGCACAGAAAGCCAAGAATGAAGAGGCGGAACACAGCCTTGGTTTCAGCAGCTTCCGGGACTGCAAAAGTTCACCAATAGCTCTGTCAAAGCAGAACTCGGCTGCGAATGCTCTCGCAGCTTGGGAAAGTTAGGCGCAGCTGTTGACCAGCTCTGCCCGTGGCCACAGGCTGCTTCTTCCACCTTTCACTGGGGCAGAGCTTTTGCGGAACAGAGACGGCATTCTTCCAGTGCGTGTTCTCCAAGGAGCTGTGAAACAGAGCCTAGCACGCTGTCTCGCTGATACTGGCTTTCGGCAAGCAAGCGTGCCGCACCGCCTACATTCTGCACTCTGGCAGCCTAGTTGCCAGCTTTCGACAGGTGCTGTCCTAGCAAGGAAGCTCAGGCAGTCAAAGCCGGCGCAGGGCGGCACCTTTCTGCTTTGCCCGCCTAAGCGGCGTCACACTCCCAAGGATACTGTGTCCTTTCCCTCTGCACTGCGTCTGCCGACGTGCTCTCTGCATCTCGGAGCATAACGGCAAAGGACAACGTTTTGCACGGCAGGGTAGAAATGGCATTGCTAGCAGGAAAGCTAGATGCCTTGGAACTGCCCGCTTACCCCTTGCCACTCACTTCAGGCTCGTACGCTGAGCAGAACAGCCTGTTGTTCCTGAAGCTTCGCTGGCTGTCGTTCGTGCCCAGACGCGATTTCCTTCCCAAGGAGGCGAAGCGCCCTCTACTTCTCGCACCGAGCGCGCTGCTCCTGGCTTTCGCCTCTGCCGCAACGAGCTCGCTACGCGCACTTTTCTTCTCAACCCTGGGTGCCCTTGCCTTCTGCCTTTCTTGTCTCGTGAATGGAGACGGAAAGCTTCTCGGCTAGAACTCGCCTAGAACAACTGCGGCTGCACATTGAGCTGGCCCGGAACGCCCTGCTGAAACTTGCCTTCTGGCACCACATTCACGGGGCAGCCGTCTTTCTTCGGCCACCTGCCAAGCGGCCCCATATCGCCGCGCTCGTTGCACTCCGCTTGTCAGATTGGCTTCCCGTGGCGCTGATTTCAGCCTGGCCAAATACTAGCGCTCCGGAGAGCTGTCTCGCAGACAATAATGTCCCGGCATAGAAATTTGTCCTGCAATGTTCCCTCCTCTTTTCCCACACTGTGTTGCTCTGATGAATGCCTTGAGCATGGAACGACTTAAGGCAGCAAGTATTCCTCGCCGGCCACCTCTCGCTGTGCAAGAGGTACGCCGTGGACCCTGTGAACGCTGCCAAGCAAAAAGCAGAGCCGTGACCATAAAAGCGAGGAGAGAGCATGCACGAAGCACACTAGTTCTGTCTAGTGCTTTCCGTGCAGAGAGGCGGCAAAGCTGAATGCCGTGTCCGAGCTTGACAACTCGCTGGAGCACAGAAAGCCAAGAATGAAGAGGCGGAACACAGCCTTGGTTTCAGCAGCTTCCGGGACTGCAAAAGTTCACCAATAGCTCTGTCAAAGCAGAACTCGGCTGCGAATGCTCTCGCAGCTTGGGAAAGTTAGGCGCAGCTGTTGACCAGCTCTGCCCGTGGCCACAGGCTGCTTCTTCCACCTTTCACTGGGGCAGAGCTTTTGCGGAACAGAGACGGCATTCTTCCAGTGCGTGTTCTCCAAGGAGCTGTGAAACAGAGCCTAGCACGCTGTCTCGCTGATACTGGCTTTCGGCAAGCAAGCGTGCCGCACCGCCTACATTCTGCACTCTGGCAGCCTAGTTGCCAGCTTTCGACAGGTGCTGTCCTAGCAAGGAAGCTCAGGCAGTCAAAGCCGGCGCAGGGCGGCACCTTTCTGCTTTGCCCGCCTAAGCGGCGTCACACTCCCAAGGATACTGTGTCCTTTCCCTCTGCACTGCGTCTGCCGACGTGCTCTCTGCATCTCGGAGCATAACGGCAAAGGACAACGTTTTGCACGGCAGGGTAGAAATGGCATTGCTAGCAGGAAAGCTAGATGCCTTGGAACTGCCCGCTTACCCCTTGCCACTCACTTCAGGCTCGTACGCTGAGCAGAACAGCCTGTTGTTCCTGAAGCTTCGCTGGCTGTCGTTCGTGCCCAGACGCGATTTCCTTCCCAAGGAGGCGAAGCGCCCTCTACTTCTCGCACCGAGCGCGCTGCTCCTGGCTTTCGCCTCTGCCGCAACGAGCTCGCTACGCGCACTTTTCTTCTCAACCCTGGGTGCCCTTGCCTTCTGCCTTTCTTGTCTCGTGAATGGAGACGGAAAGCTTCTCGGCTAGAACTCGCCTAGAACAACTGCGGCTGCACATTGAGCTGGCCCGGAACGCCCTGCTGAAACTTGCCTTCTGGCACCACATTCACGGGGCAGCCGTCTTTCTTCGGCCACCTGCCAAGCGGCCCCATATCGCCGCGCTCGTTGCACTCCGCTTGTCAGATTGGCTTCCCGTGGCGCTGATTTCAGCCTGGCCAAATACTAGCGCTCCGGAGAGCTGTCTCGCAGACAATAATGTCCCGGCATAGAAATTTGTCCTGCAATGTTCCCTCCTCTTTTCCCACACTGTGTTGCTCTGATGAATGCCTTGAGCATGGAACGACTTAAGGCAGCAAGTATTCCTCGCCGGCCACCTCTCGCTGTGCAAGAGGTACGCCGTGGACCCTGTGAACGCTGCCAAGCAAAAAGCAGAGCCGTGACCATAAAAGCGAGGAGAGAGCATGCACGAAGCACACTAGTTCTGTCTAGTGCTTTCCGTGCAGAGAGGCGGCAAAGCTGAATGCCGTGTCCGAGCTTGACAACTCGCTGGAGCACAGAAAGCCAAGAATGAAGAGGCGGAACACAGCCTTGGTTTCAGCAGCTTCCGGGACTGCAAAAGTTCACCAATAGCTCTGTCAAAGCAGAACTCGGCTGCGAATGCTCTCGCAGCTTGGGAAAGTTAGGCGCAGCTGTTGACCAGCTCTGCCCGTGGCCACAGGCTGCTTCTTCCACCTTTCACTGGGGCAGAGCTTTTGCGGAACAGAGACGGCATTCTTCCAGTGCGTGTTCTCCAAGGAGCTGTGAAACAGAGCCTAGCACGCTGTCTCGCTGATACTGGCTTTCGGCAAGCAAGCGTGCCGCACCGCCTACATTCTGCACTCTGGCAGCCTAGTTGCCAGCTTTCGACAGGTGCTGTCCTAGCAAGGAAGCTCAGGCAGTCAAAGCCGGCGCAGGGCGGCACCTTTCTGCTTTGCCCGCCTAAGCGGCGTCACACTCCCAAGGATACTGTGTCCTTTCCCTCTGCACTGCGTCTGCCGACGTGCTCTCTGCATCTCGGAGCATAACGGCAAAGGACAACGTTTTGCACGGCAGGGTAGAAATGGCATTGCTAGCAGGAAAGCTAGATGCCTTGGAACTGCCCGCTTACCCCTTGCCACTCACTTCAGGCTCGTACGCTGAGCAGAACAGCCTGTTGTTCCTGAAGCTTCGCTGGCTGTCGTTCGTGCCCAGACGCGATTTCCTTCCCAAGGAGGCGAAGCGCCCTCTACTTCTCGCACCGAGCGCGCTGCTCCTGGCTTTCGCCTCTGCCGCAACGAGCTCGCTACGCGCACTTTTCTTCTCAACCCTGGGTGCCCTTGCCTTCTGCCTTTCTTGTCTCGTGAATGGAGACGGAAAGCTTCTCGGCTAGAACTCGCCTAGAACAACTGCGGCTGCACATTGAGCTGGCCCGGAACGCCCTGCTGAAACTTGCCTTCTGGCACCACATTCACGGGGCAGCCGTCTTTCTTCGGCCACCTGCCAAGCGGCCCCATATCGCCGCGCTCGTTGCACTCCGCTTGTCAGATTGGCTTCCCGTGGCGCTGATTTCAGCCTGGCCAAATACTAGCGCTCCGGAGAGCTGTCTCGCAGACAATAATGTCCCGGCATAGAAATTTGTCCTGCAATGTTCCCTCCTCTTTTCCCACACTGTGTTGCTCTGATGAATGCCTTGAGCATGGAACGACTTAAGGCAGCAAGTATTCCTCGCCGGCCACCTCTCGCTGTGCAAGAGGTACGCCGTGGACCCTGTGAACGCTGCCAAGCAAAAAGCAGAGCCGTGACCATAAAAGCGAGGAGAGAGCATGCACGAAGCACACTAGTTCTGTCTAGTGCTTTCCGTGCAGAGAGGCGGCAAAGCTGAATGCCGTGTCCGAGCTTGACAACTCGCTGGAGCACAGAAAGCCAAGAATGAAGAGGCGGAACACAGCCTTGGTTTCAGCAGCTTCCGGGACTGCAAAAGTTCACCAATAGCTCTGTCAAAGCAGAACTCGGCTGCGAATGCTCTCGCAGCTTGGGAAAGTTAGGCGCAGCTGTTGACCAGCTCTGCCCGTGGCCACAGGCTGCTTCTTCCACCTTTCACTGGGGCAGAGCTTTTGCGGAACAGAGACGGCATTCTTCCAGTGCGTGTTCTCCAAGGAGCTGTGAAACAGAGCCTAGCACGCTGTCTCGCTGATACTGGCTTTCGGCAAGCAAGCGTGCCGCACCGCCTACATTCTGCACTCTGGCAGCCTAGTTGCCAGCTTTCGACAGGTGCTGTCCTAGCAAGGAAGCTCAGGCAGTCAAAGCCGGCGCAGGGCGGCACCTTTCTGCTTTGCCCGCCTGAGCGGCGTCACACTCCCAAGGATACTGTGTCCTTTCCCTCTGCACTGCGTCTGCCGACGTGCTCTCTGCATCTCGGAGCATAACGGCAAAGGACAACGTTTTGCACGGCAGGGTAGAAATGGCATTGCTAGCAGGAAAGCTAGATGCCTTGGAACTGCCCGCTTACCCCTTGCCACTCACTTCAGGCTCGTACGCTGAGCAGAACAGCCTGTTGTTCCTGAAGCTTCGCTGGCTGTCGTTCGTGCCCAGACGCGATTTCCTTCCCAAGGAGGCGAAGCGCCCTCTACTTCTCGCACCGAGCGCGCTGCTCCTGGCTTTCGCCTCTGCCGCAACGAGCTCGCTACGCGCACTTTTCTTCTCAACCCTGGGTGCCCTTGCCTTCTGCCTTTCTTGTCTCGTGAATGGAGACGGAAAGCTTCTCGGCTAGAACTCGCCTAGAACAACTGCGGCTGCACATTGAGCTGGCCCGGAACGCCCTGCTGAAACTTGCCTTCTGGCACCACATTCACGGGGCAGCCGTCTTTCTTCGGCCACCTGCCAAGCGGCCCCATATCGCCGCGCTCGTTGCACTCCGCTTGTCAGATTGGCTTCCCGTGGCGCTGATTTCAGCCTGGCCAAATACTAGCGCTCCGGAGAGCTGTCTCGCAGACAATAATGTCCCGGCATAGAAATTTGTCCTGCAATGTTCCCTCCTCTTTTCCCACACTGTGTTGCTCTGATGAATGCCTTGAGCATGGAACGACTTAAGGCAGCAAGTATTCCTCGCCGGCCACCTCTCGCTGTGCAAGAGGTACGCCGTGGACCCTGTGAACGCTGCCAAGCAAAAAGCAGAGCCGTGACCATAAAAGCGAGGAGAGAGCATGCACGAAGCACACTAGTTCTGTCTAGTGCTTTCCGTGCAGAGAGGCGGCAAAGCTGAATGCCGTGTCCGAGCTTGACAACTCGCTGGAGCACAGAAAGCCAAGAATGAAGAGGCGGAACACAGCCTTGGTTTCAGCAGCTTCCGGGACTGCAAAAGTTCACCAATAGCTCTGTCAAAGCAGAACTCGGCTGCGAATGCTCTCGCAGCTTGGGAAAGTTAGGCGCAGCTGTTGACCAGCTCTGCCCGTGGCCACAGGCTGCTTCTTCCACCTTTCACTGGGGCAGAGCTTTTGCGGAACAGAGACGGCATTCTTCCAGTGCGTGTTCTCCAAGGAGCTGTGAAACAGAGCCTAGCACGCTGTCTCGCTGATACTGGCTTTCGGCAAGCAAGCGTGCCGCACCGCCTACATTCTGCACTCTGGCAGCCTAGTTGCCAGCTTTCGACAGGTGCTGTCCTAGCAAGGAAGCTCAGGCAGTCAAAGCCGGCGCAGGGCGGCACCTTTCTGCTTTGCCCGCCTAAGCGGCGTCACACTCCCAAGGATACTGTGTCCTTTCCCTCTGCACTGCGTCTGCCGACGTGCTCTCTGCATCTCGGAGCATAACGGCAAAGGACAACGTTTTGCACGGCAGGGTAGAAATGGCATTGCTAGCAGGAAAGCTAGATGCCTTGGAACTGCCCGCTTACCCCTTGCCACTCACTTCAGGCTCGTACGCTGAGCAGAACAGCCTGTTGTTCCTGAAGCTTCGCTGGCTGTCGTTCGTGCCCAGACGCGATTTCCTTCCCAAGGAGGCGAAGCGCCCTCTACTTCTCGCACCGAGCGCGCTGCTCCTGGCTTTCGCTTCTGCCGCAACGAGCTCGCTACGCGCACTTTTCTTCTCAACCCTGGGTGCCCTTGCCTTCTGCCTTTCTTGTCTCGTGAATGGAGACGGAAAGCTTCTCGGCTAGAACTCGCCTAGAACAACTGCGGCTGCACATTGAGCTGGCCCGGAACGCCCTGCTGAAACTTGCCTTCTGGCACCACATTCACGGGGCAGCCGTCTTTCTTCGGCCACCTGCCAAGCGGCCCCATATCGCCGCGCTCGTTGCACTCCGCTTGTCAGATTGGCTTCCCGTGGCGCTGATTTCAGCCTGGCCAAATACTAGCGCTCCGGAGAGCTGTCTCGCAGACAATAATGTCCCGGCATAGAAATTTGTCCTGCAATGTTCCCTCCTCTTTTCCCACACTGTGTTGCTCTGATGAATGCCTTGAGCATGGAACGACTTAAGGCAGCAAGTATTCCTCGCCGGCCACCTCTCGCTGTGCAAGAGGTACGCCGTGGACCCTGTGAACGCTGCCAAGCAAAAAGCAGAGCCGTGACCATAAAAGCGAGGAGAGAGCATGCACGAAGCACACTAGTTCTGTCTAGTGCTTTCCGTGCAGAGAGGCGGCAAAGCTGAATGCCGTGTCCGAGCTTGACAACTCGCTGGAGCACAGAAAGCCAAGAATGAAGAGGCGGAACACAGCCTTGGTTTCAGCAGCTTCCGGGACTGCAAAAGTTCACCAATAGCTCTGTCAAAGCAGAACTCGGCTGCGAATGCTCTCGCAGCTTGGGAAAGTTAGGCGCAGCTGTTGACCAGCTCTGCCCGTGGCCACAGGCTGCTTCTTCCACCTTTCACTGGGGCAGAGCTTTTGCGGAACAGAGACGGCATTCTTCCAGTGCGTGTTCTCCAAGGAGCTGTGAAACAGAGCCTAGCACGCTGTCTCGCTGATACTGGCTTTCGGCAAGCAAGCGTGCCGCACCGCCTACATTCTGCACTCTGGCAGCCTAGTTGCCAGCTTTCGACAGGTGCTGTCCTAGCAAGGAAGCTCAGGCAGTCAAAGCCGGCGCAGGGCGGCACCTTTCTGCTTTGCCCGCCTAAGCGGCGTCACACTCCCAAGGATACTGTGTCCTTTCCCTCTGCACTGCGTCTGCCGACGTGCTCTCTGCATCTCGGAGCATAACGGCAAAGGACAACGTTTTGCACGGCAGGGTAGAAATGGCATTGCTAGCAGGAAAGCTAGATGCCTTGGAACTGCCCGCTTACCCCTTGCCACTCACTTCAGGCTCGTACGCTGAGCAGAA
This sequence comes from Cinclus cinclus, assembly GCF_963662255.1. Lineage (NCBI taxonomy): Eukaryota > Metazoa > Chordata > Aves > Passeriformes > Cinclidae > Cinclus > Cinclus cinclus. The sequence continues at coordinate 47,004 of NW_026912036.1, forward strand.
CAGCCTGTTGTTCCTGAAGCTTCGCTGGCTGTCGTTCGTGCCCAGACGCGATTTCCTTCCCAAGGAGGCGAAGCGCCCTCTACTTCTCGCACCGAGCGCGCTGCTCCTGGCTTTCGCTTCTGCCGCAACGAGCTCGCTACGCGCACTTTTCTTCTCAACCCTGGGTGCCCTTGCCTTCTGCCTTTCTTGTCTCGTGAATGGAGACGGAAAGCTTCTCGGCTAGAACTCGCCTAGAACAACTGCGGCTGCACATTGAGCTGGCCCGGAACGCCCTGCTGAAACTTGCCTTCTGGCACCACATTCACGGGGCAGCCGTCTTTCTTCGGCCACCTGCCAAGCGGCCCCATATCGCCGCGCTCGTTGCACTCCGCTTGTCAGATTGGCTTCCCGTGGCGCTGATTTCAGCCTGGCCAAATACTAGCGCTCCGGAGAGCTGTCTCGCAGACAATAATGTCCCGGCATAGAAATTTGTCCTGCAATGTTCCCTCCTCTTTTCCCACACTGTGTTGCTCTGATGAATGCCTTGAGCATGGAACGACTTAAGGCAGCAAGTATTCCTCGCCGGCCACCTCTCGCTGTGCAAGAGGTACGCCGTGGACCCTGTGAACGCTGCCAAGCAAAAAGCAGAGCCGTGACCATAAAAGCGAGGAGAGAGCATGCACGAAGCACACTAGTTCTGTCTAGTGCTTTCCGTGCAGAGAGGCGGCAAAGCTGAATGCCGTGTCCGAGCTTGACAACTCGCTGGAGCACAGAAAGCCAAGAATGAAGAGGCGGAACACAGCCTTGGTTTCAGCAGCTTCCGGGACTGCAAAAGTTCACCAATAGCTCTGTCAAAGCAGAACTCGGCTGCGAATGCTCTCGCAGCTTGGGAAAGTTAGGCGCAGCTGTTGACCAGCTCTGCCCGTGGCCACAGGCTGCTTCTTCCACCTTTCACTGGGGCAGAGCTTTTGCGGAACAGAGACGGCATTCTTCCAGTGCGTGTTCTCCAAGGAGCTGTGAAACAGAGCCTAGCACGCTGTCTCGCTGATACTGGCTTTCGGCAAGCAAGCGTGCCGCACCGCCTACATTCTGCACTCTGGCAGCCTAGTTGCCAGCTTTCGACAGGTGCTGTCCTAGCAAGGAAGCTCAGGCAGTCAAAGCCGGCGCAGGGCGGCACCTTTCTGCTTTGCCCGCCTAAGCGGCGTCACACTCCCAAGGATACTGTGTCCTTTCCCTCTGCACTGCGTCTGCCGACGTGCTCTCTGCATCTCGGAGCATAACGGCAAAGGACAACGTTTTGCACGGCAGGGTAGAAATGGCATTGCTAGCAGGAAAGCTAGATGCCTTGGAACTGCCCGCTTACCCCTTGCCACTCACTTCAGGCTCGTACGCTGAGCAGAATAGCCTGTTGTTCCTGAAGCTTCGCTGGCTGTCGTTCGTGCCCAGACGCGATTTCCTTCCCAAGGAGGCGAAGCGCCCTCTACTTCTCGCACCGAGCGCGCTGCTCCTGGCTTTCGCTTCTGCCGCAACGAGCTCGCTACGCGCACTTTTCTTCTCAACCCTGGGTGCCCTTGCCTTCTGCCTTTCTTGTCTCGTGAATGGAGACGGAAAGCTTCTCGGCTAGAACTCGCCTAGAACAACTGCGGCTGCACATTGAGCTGGCCCGGAACGCCCTGCTGAAACTTGCCTTCTGGCACCACATTCACGGGGCAGCCGTCTTTCTTCGGCCACCTGCCAAGCGGCCCCATATCGCCGCGCTCGTTGCACTCCGCTTGTCAGATTGGCTTCCCGTGGCGCTGATTTCAGCCTGGCCAAATACTAGCGCTCCGGAGAGCTGTCTCGCAGACAATAATGTCCCGGCATAGAAATTTGTCCTGCAATGTTCCCTCCTCTTTTCCCACACTGTGTTGCTCTGATGAATGCCTTGAGCATGGAACGACTTAAGGCAGCAAGTATTCCTCGCCGGCCACCTCTCGCTGTGCAAGAGGTACGCCGTGGACCCTGTGAACGCTGCCAAGCAAAAAGCAGAGCCGTGACCATAAAAGCGAGGAGAGAGCATGCACGAAGCACACTAGTTCTGTCTAGTGCTTTCCGTGCAGAGAGGCGGCAAAGCTGAATGCCGTGTCCGAGCTTGACAACTCGCTGGAGCACAGAAAGCCAAGAATGAAGAGGCGGAACACAGCCTTGGTTTCAGCAGCTTCCGGGACTGCAAAAGTTCACCAATAGCTCTGTCAAAGCAGAACTCGGCTGCGAATGCTCTCGCAGCTTGGGAAAGTTAGGCGCAGCTGTTGACCAGCTCTGCCCGTGGCCACAGGCTGCTTCTTCCACCTTTCACTGGGGCAGAGCTTTTGCGGAACAGAGACGGCATTCTTCCAGTGCGTGTTCTCCAAGGAGCTGTGAAACAGAGCCTAGCACGCTGTCTCGCTGATACTGGCTTTCGGCAAGCAAGCGTGCCGCACCGCCTACATTCTGCACTCTGGCAGCCTAGTTGCCAGCTTTCGACAGGTGCTGTCCTAGCAAGGAAGCTCAGGCAGTCAAAGCCGGCGCAGGGCGGCACCTTTCTGCTTTGCCCGCCTAAGCGGCGTCACACTCCCAAGGATACTGTGTCCTTTCCCTCTGCACTGCGTCTGCCGACGTGCTCTCTGCATCTCGGAGCATAACGGCAAAGGACAACGTTTTGCACGGCAGGGTAGAAATGGCATTGCTAGCAGGAAAGCTAGATGCCTTGGAACTGCCCGCTTACCCCTTGCCACTCACTTCAGGCTCGTACGCTGAGCAGAATAGCCTGTTGTTCCTGAAGCTTCGCTGGCTGTCGTTCGTGCCCAGACGCGATTTCCTTCCCAAGGAGGCGAAGCGCCCTCTACTTCTCGCACCGAGCGCGCTGCTCCTGGCTTTCGCTTCTGCCGCAACGAGCTCGCTACGCGCACTTTTCTTCTCAACCCTGGGTGCCCTTGCCTTCTGCCTTTCTTGTCTCGTGAATGGAGACGGAAAGCTTCTCGGCTAGAACTCGCCTAGAACAACTGCGGCTGCACATTGAGCTGGCCCGGAACGCCCTGCTGAAACTTGCCTTCTGGCACCACATTCACGGGGCAGCCGTCTTTCTTCGGCCACCTGCCAAGCGGCCCCATATCGCCGCGCTCGTTGCACTCCGCTTGTCAGATTGGCTTCCCGTGGCGCTGATTTCAGCCTGGCCAAATACTAGCGCTCCGGAGAGCTGTCTCGCAGACAATAATGTCCCGGCATAGAAATTTGTCCTGCAATGTTCCCTCCTCTTTTCCCACACTGTGTTGCTCTGATGAATGCCTTGAGCATGGAACGACTTAAGGCAGCAAGTATTCCTCGCCGGCCACCTCTCGCTGTGCAAGAGGTACGCCGTGGACCCTGTGAACGCTGCCAAGCAAAAAGCAGAGCCGTGACCATAAAAGCGAGGAGAGAGCATGCACGAAGCACACTAGTTCTGTCTAGTGCTTTCCGTGCAGAGAGGCGGCAAAGCTGAATGCCGTGTCCGAGCTTGACAACTCGCTGGAGCACAGAAAGCCAAGAATGAAGAGGCGGAACACAGCCTTGGTTTCAGCAGCTTCCGGGACTGCAAAAGTTCACCAATAGCTCTGTCAAAGCAGAACTCGGCTGCGAATGCTCTCGCAGCTTGGGAAAGTTAGGCGCAGCTGTTGACCAGCTCTGCCCGTGGCCACAGGCTGCTTCTTCCACCTTTCACTGGGGCAGAGCTTTTGCGGAACAGAGACGGCATTCTTCCAGTGCGTGTTCTCCAAGGAGCTGTGAAACAGAGCCTAGCACGCTGTCTCGCTGATACTGGCTTTCGGCAAGCAAGCGTGCCGCACCGCCTACATTCTGCACTCTGGCAGCCTAGTTGCCAGCTTTCGACAGGTGCTGTCCTAGCAAGGAAGCTCAGGCAGTCAAAGCCGGCGCAGGGCGGCACCTTTCTGCTTTGCCCGCCTAAGCGGCGTCACACTCCCAAGGATACTGTGTCCTTTCCCTCTGCACTGCGTCTGCCGACGTGCTCTCTGCATCTCGGAGCATAACGGCAAAGGACAACGTTTTGCACGGCAGGGTAGAAATGGCATTGCTAGCAGGAAAGCTAGATGCCTTGGAACTGCCCGCTTACCCCTTGCCACTCACTTCAGGCTCGTACGCTGAGCAGAACAGCCTGTTGTTCCTGAAGCTTCGCTGGCTGTCGTTCGTGCCCAGACGCGATTTCCTTCCCAAGGAGGCGAAGCGCCCTCTACTTCTCGCACCGAGCGCGCTGCTCCTGGCTTTCGCTTCTGCCGCAACGAGCTCGCTACGCGCACTTTTCTTCTCAACCCTGGGTGCCCTTGCCTTCTGCCTTTCTTGTCTCGTGAATGGAGACGGAAAGCTTCTCGGCTAGAACTCGCCTAGAACAACTGCGGCTGCACATTGAGCTGGCCCGGAACGCCCTGCTGAAACTTGCCTTCTGGCACCACATTCACGGGGCAGCCGTCTTTCTTCGGCCACCTGCCAAGCGGCCCCATATCGCCGCGCTCGTTGCACTCCGCTTGTCAGATTGGCTTCCCGTGGCGCTGATTTCAGCCTGGCCAAATACTAGCGCTCCGGAGAGCTGTCTCGCAGACAATAATGTCCCGGCATAGAAATTTGTCCTGCAATGTTCCCTCCTCTTTTCCCACACTGTGTTGCTCTGATGAATGCCTTGAGCATGGAACGACTTAAGGCAGCAAGTATTCCTCGCCGGCCACCTCTCGCTGTGCAAGAGGTACGCCGTGGACCCTGTGAACGCTGCCAAGCAAAAAGCAGAGCCGTGACCATAAAAGCGAGGAGAGAGCATGCACGAAGCACACTAGTTCTGTCTAGTGCTTTCCGTGCAGAGAGGCGGCAAAGCTGAATGCCGTGTCCGAGCTTGACAACTCGCTGGAGCACAGAAAGCCAAGAATGAAGAGGCGGAACACAGCCTTGGTTTCAGCAGCTTCCGGGACTGCAAAAGTTCACCAATAGCTCTGTCAAAGCAGAACTCGGCTGCGAATGCTCTCGCAGCTTGGGAAAGTTAGGCGCAGCTGTTGACCAGCTCTGCCCGTGGCCACAGGCTGCTTCTTCCACCTTTCACTGGGGCAGAGCTTTTGCGGAACAGAGACGGCATTCTTCCAGTGCGTGTTCTCCAAGGAGCTGTGAAACAGAGCCTAGCACGCTGTCTCGCTGATACTGGCTTTCGGCAAGCAAGCGTGCCGCACCGCCTACATTCTGCACTCTGGCAGCCTAGTTGCCAGCTTTCGACAGGTGCTGTCCTAGCAAGGAAGCTCAGGCAGTCAAAGCCGGCGCAGGGCGGCACCTTTCTGCTTTGCCCGCCTAAGCGGCGTCACACTCCCAAGGATACTGTGTCCTTTCCCTCTGCACTGCGTCTGCCGACGTGCTCTCTGCATCTCGGAGCATAACGGCAAAGGACAACGTTTTGCACGGCAGGGTAGAAATGGCATTGCTAGCAGGAAAGCTAGATGCCTTGGAACTGCCCGCTTACCCCTTGCCACTCACTTCAGGCTCGTACGCTGAGCAGAATAGCCTGTTGTTCCTGAAGCTTCGCTGGCTGTCGTTCGTGCCCAGACGCGATTTCCTTCCCAAGGAGGCGAAGCGCCCTCTACTTCTCGCACCGAGCGCGCTGCTCCTGGCTTTCGCTTCTGCCGCAACGAGCTCGCTACGCGCACTTTTCTTCTCAACCCTGGGTGCCCTTGCCTTCTGCCTTTCTTGTCTCGTGAATGGAGACGGAAAGCTTCTCGGCTAGAACTCGCCTAGAACAACTGCGGCTGCACATTGAGCTGGCCCGGAACGCCCTGCTGAAACTTGCCTTCTGGCACCACATTCACGGGGCAGCCGTCTTTCTTCGGCCACCTGCCAAGCGGCCCCATATCGCCGCGCTCGTTGCACTCCGCTTGTCAGATTGGCTTCCCGTGGCGCTGATTTCAGCCTGGCCAAATACTAGCGCTCCGGAGAGCTGTCTCGCAGACAATAATGTCCCGGCATAGAAATTTGTCCTGCAATGTTCCCTCCTCTTTTCCCACACTGTGTTGCTCTGATGAATGCCTTGAGCATGGAACGACTTAAGGCAGCAAGTATTCCTCGCCGGCCACCTCTCGCTGTGCAAGAGGTACGCCGTGGACCCTGTGAACGCTGCCAAGCAAAAAGCAGAGCCGTGACCATAAAAGCGAGGAGAGAGCATGCACGAAGCACACTAGTTCTGTCTAGTGCTTTCCGTGCAGAGAGGCGGCAAAGCTGAATGCCGTGTCCGAGCTTGACAACTCGCTGGAGCACAGAAAGCCAAGAATGAAGAGGCGGAACACAGCCTTGGTTTCAGCAGCTTCCGGGACTGCAAAAGTTCACCAATAGCTCTGTCAAAGCAGAACTCGGCTGCGAATGCTCTCGCAGCTTGGGAAAGTTAGGCGCAGCTGTTGACCAGCTCTGCCCGTGGCCACAGGCTGCTTCTTCCACCTTTCACTGGGGCAGAGCTTTTGCGGAACAGAGACGGCATTCTTCCAGTGCGTGTTCTCCAAGGAGCTGTGAAACAGAGCCTAGCACGCTGTCTCGCTGATACTGGCTTTCGGCAAGCAAGCGTGCCGCACCGCCTACATTCTGCACTCTGGCAGCCTAGTTGCCAGCTTTCGACAGGTGCTGTCCTAGCAAGGAAGCTCAGGCAGTCAAAGCCGGCGCAGGGCGGCACCTTTCTGCTTTGCCCGCCTAAGCGGCGTCACACTCCCAAGGATACTGTGTCCTTTCCCTCTGCACTGCGTCTGCCGACGTGCTCTCTGCATCTCGGAGCATAACGGCAAAGGACAACGTTTTGCACGGCAGGGTAGAAATGGCATTGCTAGCAGGAAAGCTAGATGCCTTGGAACTGCCCGCTTACCCCTTGCCACTCACTTCAGGCTCGTACGCTGAGCAGAACAGCCTGTTGTTCCTGAAGCTTCGCTGGCTGTCGTTCGTGCCCAGACGCGATTTCCTTCCCAAGGAGGCGAAGCGCCCTCTACTTCTCGCACCGAGCGCGCTGCTCCTGGCTTTCGCTTCTGCCGCAACGAGCTCGCTACGCGCACTTTTCTTCTCAACCCTGGGTGCCCTTGCCTTCTGCCTTTCTTGTCTCGTGAATGGAGACGGAAAGCTTCTCGGCTAGAACTCGCCTAGAACAACTGCGGCTGCACATTGAGCTGGCCCGGAACGCCCTGCTGAAACTTGCCTTCTGGCACCACATTCACGGGGCAGCCGTCTTTCTTCGGCCACCTGCCAAGCGGCCCCATATCGCCGCGCTCGTTGCACTCCGCTTGTCAGATTGGCTTCCCGTGGCGCTGATTTCAGCCTGGCCAAATACTAGCGCTCCGGAGAGCTGTCTCGCAGACAATAATGTCCCGGCATAGAAATTTGTCCTGCAATGTTCCCTCCTCTTTTCCCACACTGTGTTGCTCTGATGAATGCCTTGAGCATGGAACGACTTAAGGCAGCAAGTATTCCTCGCCGGCCACCTCTCGCTGTGCAAGAGGTACGCCGTGGACCCTGTGAACGCTGCCAAGCAAAAAGCAGAGCCGTGACCATAAAAGCGAGGAGAGAGCATGCACGAAGCACACTAGTTCTGTCTAGTGCTTTCCGTGCAGAGAGGCGGCAAAGCTGAATGCCGTGTCCGAGCTTGACAACTCGCTGGAGCACAGAAAGCCAAGAATGAAGAGGCGGAACACAGCCTTGGTTTCAGCAGCTTCCGGGACTGCAAAAGTTCACCAATAGCTCTGTCAAAGCAGAACTCGGCTGCGAATGCTCTCGCAGCTTGGGAAAGTTAGGCGCAGCTGTTGACCAGCTCTGCCCGTGGCCACAGGCTGCTTCTTCCACCTTTCACTGGGGCAGAGCTTTTGCGGAACAGAGACGGCATTCTTCCAGTGCGTGTTCTCCAAGGAGCTGTGAAACAGAGCCTAGCACGCTGTCTCGCTGATACTGGCTTTCGGCAAGCAAGCGTGCCGCACCGCCTACATTCTGCACTCTGGCAGCCTAGTTGCCAGCTTTCGACAGGTGCTGTCCTAGCAAGGAAGCTCAGGCAGTCAAAGCCGGCGCAGGGCGGCACCTTTCTGCTTTGCCCGCCTAAGCGGCGTCACACTCCCAAGGATACTGTGTCCTTTCCCTCTGCACTGCGTCTGCCGACGTGCTCTCTGCATCTCGGAGCATAACGGCAAAGGACAACGTTTTGCACGGCAGGGTAGAAATGGCATTGCTAGCAGGAAAGCTAGATGCCTTGGAACTGCCCGCTTACCCCTTGCCACTCACTTCAGGCTCGTACGCTGAGCAGAATAGCCTGTTGTTCCTGAAGCTTCGCTGGCTGTCGTTCGTGCCCAGACGCGATTTCCTTCCCAAGGAGGCGAAGCGCCCTCTACTTCTCGCACCGAGCGCGCTGCTCCTGGCTTTCGCTTCTGCCGCAACGAGCTCGCTACGCGCACTTTTCTTCTCAACCCTGGGTGCCCTTGCCTTCTGCCTTTCTTGTCTCGTGAATGGAGACGGAAAGCTTCTCGGCTAGAACTCGCCTAGAACAACTGCGGCTGCACATTGAGCTGGCCCGGAACGCCCTGCTGAAACTTGCCTTCTGGCACCACATTCACGGGGCAGCCGTCTTTCTTCGGCCACCTGCCAAGCGGCCCCATATCGCCGCGCTCGTTGCACTCCGCTTGTCAGATTGGCTTCCCGTGGCGCTGATTTCAGCCTGGCCAAATACTAGCGCTCCGGAGAGCTGTCTCGCAGACAATAATGTCCCGGCATAGAAATTTGTCCTGCAATGTTCCCTCCTCTTTTCCCACACTGTGTTGCTCTGATGAATGCCTTGAGCATGGAACGACTTAAGCCAGCAAGTATTCCTCGCCGGCCACCTCTCGCTGTGCAAGAGGTACGCCGTGGACCCTGTGAACGCTGCCAAGCAAAAAGCAGAGCCGTGACCATAAAAGCGAGGAGAGAGCATGCACGAAGCACACTAGTTCTGTCTAGTGCTTTCCGTGCAGAGAGGCGGCAAAGCTGAATGCCGTGTCCGAGCTTGACAACTCGCTGGAGCACAGAAAGCCAAGAATGAAGAGGCGGAACACAGCCTTGGTTTCAGCAGCTTCCGGGACTGCAAAAGTTCACCAATAGCTCTGTCAAAGCAGAACTCGGCTGCGAATGCTCTCGCAGCTTGGGAAAGTTAGGCGCAGCTGTTGACCAGCTCTGCCCGTGGCCACAGGCTGCTTCTTCCACCTTTCACTGGGGCAGAGCTTTTGCGGAACAGAGACGGCATTCTTCCAGTGCGTGTTCTCCAAGGAGCTGTGAAACAGAGCCTAGCACGCTGTCTCGCTGATACTGGCTTTCGGCAAGCAAGCGTGCCGCACCGCCTACATTCTGCACTCTGGCAGCCTAGTTGCCAGCTTTCGACAGGTGCTGTCCTAGCAAGGAAGCTCAGGCAGTCAAAGCCGGCGCAGGGCGGCACCTTTCTGCTTTGCCCGCCTAAGCGGCGTCACACTCCCAAGGATACTGTGTCCTTTCCCTCTGCACTGCGTCTGCCGACGTGCTCTCTGCATCTCGGAGCATAACGGCAAAGGACAACGTTTTGCACGGCAGGGTAGAAATGGCATTGCTAGCAGGAAAGCTAGATGCCTTGGAACTGCCCGCTTACCCCTTGCCACTCACTTCAGGCTCGTACGCTGAGCAGAACAGCCTGTTGTTCCTGAAGCTTCGCTGGCTGTCGTTCGTGCCCAGACGCGATTTCCTTCCCAAGGAGGCGAAGCGCCCTCTACTTCTCGCACCGAGCGCGCTGCTCCTGGCTTTCGCTTCTGCCGCAACGAGCTCGCTACGCGCACTTTTCTTCTCAACCCTGGGTGCCCTTGCCTTCTGCCTTTCTTGTCTCGTGAATGGAGACGGAAAGCTTCTCGGCTAGAACTCGCCTAGAACAACTGCGGCTGCACATTGAGCTGGCCCGGAACGCCCTGCTGAAACTTGCCTTCTGGCACCACATTCACGGGGCAGCCGTCTTTCTTCGGCCACCTGCCAAGCGGCCCCATATCGCCGCGCTCGTTGCACTCCGCTTGTCAGATTGGCTTCCCGTGGCGCTGATTTCAGCCTGGCCAAATACTAGCGCTCCGGAGAGCTGTCTCGCAGACAATAATGTCCCGGCATAGAAATTTGTCCTGCAATGTTCCCTCCTCTTTTCCCACACTGTGTTGCTCTGATGAATGCCTTGAGCATGGAACGACTTAAGGCAGCAAGTATTCCTCGCCGGCCACCTCTCGCTGTGCAAGAGGTACGCCGTGGACCCTGTGAACGCTGCCAAGCAAAAAGCAGAGCCGTGACCATAAAAGCGAGGAGAGAGCATGCACGAAGCACACTAGTTCTGTCTAGTGCTTTCCGTGCAGAGAGGCGGCAAAGCTGAATGCCGTGTCCGAGCTTGACAACTCGCTGGAGCACAGAAAGCCAAGAATGAAGAGGCGGAACACAGCCTTGGTTTCAGCAGCTTCCGGGACTGCAAAAGTTCACCAATAGCTCTGTCAAAGCAGAACTCGGCTGCGAATGCTCTCGCAGCTTGGGAAAGTTAGGCGCAGCTGTTGACCAGCTCTGCCCGTGGCCACAGGCTGCTTCTTCCACCTTTCACTGGGGCAGAGCTTTTGCGGAACAGAGACGGCATTCTTCCAGTGCGTGTTCTCCAAGGAGCTGTGAAACAGAGCCTAGCACGCTGTCTCGCTGATACTGGCTTTCGGCAAGCAAGCGTGCCGCACCGCCTACATTCTGCACTCTGGCAGCCTAGTTGCCAGCTTTCGACAGGTGCTGTCCTAGCAAGGAAGCTCAGGCAGTCAAAGCCGGCGCAGGGCGGCACCTTTCTGCTTTGCCCGCCTAAGCGGCGTCACACTCCCAAGGATACTGTGTCCTTTCCCTCTGCACTGCGTCTGCCGACGTGCTCTCTGCATCTCGGAGCATAACGGCAAAGGACAACGTTTTGCACGGCAGGGTAGAAATGGCATTGCTAGCAGGAAAGCTAGATGCCTTGGAACTGCCCGCTTACCCCTTGCCACTCACTTCAGGCTCGTACGCTGAGCAGAACAGCCTGTTGTTCCTGAAGCTTCGCTGGCTGTCGTTCGTGCCCAGACGCGATTTCCTTCCCAAGGAGGCGAAGCGCCCTCTACTTCTCGCACCGAGCGCGCTGCTCCTGGCTTTCGCTTCTGCCGCAACGAGCTCGCTACGCGCACTTTTCTTCTCAACCCTGGGTGCCCTTGCCTTCTGCCTTTCTTGTCTCGTGAATGGAGACGGAAAGCTTCTCGGCTAGAACTCGCCTAGAACAACTGCGGCTGCACATTGAGCTGGCCCGGAACGCCCTGCTGAAACTTGCCTTCTGGCACCACATTCACGGGGCAGCCGTCTTTCTTCGGCCACCTGCCAAGCGGCCCCATATCGCCGCGCTCGTTGCACTCCGCTTGTCAGATTGGCTTCCCGTGGCGCTGATTTCAGCCTGGCCAAATACTAGCGCTCCGGAGAGCTGTCTCGCAGACAATAATGTCCCGGCATAGAAATTTGTCCTGCAATGTTCCCTCCTCTTTTCCCACACTGTGTTGCTCTGATGAATGCCTTGAGCATGGAACGACTTAAGCCAGCAAGTATTCCTCGCCGGCCACCTCTCGCTGTGCAAGAGGTACGCCGTGGACCCTGTGAACGCTGCCAAGCAAAAAGCAGAGCCGTGACCATAAAAGCGAGGAGAGAGCATGCACGAAGCACACTAGTTCTGTCTAGTGCTTTCCGTGCAGAGAGGCGGCAAAGCTGAATGCCGTGTCCGAGCTTGACAACTCGCTGGAGCACAGAAAGCCAAGAATGAAGAGGCGGAACACAGCCTTGGTTTCAGCAGCTTCCGGGACTGCAAAAGTTCACCAATAGCTCTGTCAAAGCAGAACTCGGCTGCGAATGCTCTCGCAGCTTGGGAAAGTTAGGCGCAGCTGTTGACCAGCTCTGCCCGTGGCCACAGGCTGCTTCTTCCACCTTTCACTGGGGCAGAGCTTTTGCGGAACAGAGACGGCATTCTTCCAGTGCGTGTTCTCCAAGGAGCTGTGAAACAGAGCCTAGCACGCTGTCTCGCTGATACTGGCTTTCGGCAAGCAAGCGTGCCGCACCGCCTACATTCTGCACTCTGGCAGCCTAGTTGCCAGCTTTCGACAGGTGCTGTCCTAGCAAGGAAGCTCAGGCAGTCAAAGCCGGCGCAGGGCGGCACCTTTCTGCTTTGCCCGCCTAAGCGGCGTCACACTCCCAAGGATACTGTGTCCTTTCCCTCTGCACTGCGTCTGCCGACGTGCTCTCTGCATCTCGGAGCATAACGGCAAAGGACAACGTTTTGCACGGCAGGGTAGAAATGGCATTGCTAGCAGGAAAGCTAGATGCCTTGGAACTGCCCGCTTACCCCTTGCCACTCACTTCAGGCTCGTACGCTGAGCAGAACAGCCTGTTGTTCCTGAAGCTTCGCTGGCTGTCGTTCGTGCCCAGACGCGATTTCCTTCCCAAGGAGGCGAAGCGCCCTCTACTTCTCGCACCGAGCGCGCTGCTCCTGGCTTTCGCCTCTGCCGCAACGAGCTCGCTACGCGCACTTTTCTTCTCAACCCTGGGTGCCCTTGCCTTCTGCCTTTCTTGTCTCGTGAATGGAGACGGAAAGCTTCTCGGCTAGAACTCGCCTAGAACAACTGCGGCTGCACATTGAGCTGGCCCGGAACGCCCTGCTGAAACTTGCCTTCTGGCACCACATTCACGGGGCAGCCGTCTTTCTTCGGCCACCTGCCAAGCGGCCCCATATCGCCGCGCTCGTTGCACTCCGCTTGTCAGATTGGCTTCCCGTGGCGCTGATTTCAGCCTGGCCAAATACTAGCGCTCCGGAGAGCTGTCTCGCAGACAATAATGTCCCGGCATAGAAATTTGTCCTGCAATGTTCCCTCCTCTTTTCCCACACTGTGTTGCTCTGATGAATGCCTTGAGCATGGAACGACTTAAGCCAGCAAGTATTCCTCGCCGGCCACCTCTAGCTGTGCAAGAGGTACGCCGTGGACCCTGTGAACGCTGCCAAGCAAAAAGCAGAGCCGTGACCATAAAAGCGAGGAGAGAGCATGCACGAAGCACACTAGTTCTGTCTAGTGCTTTCCGTGCAGAGAGGCGGCAAAGCTGAATGCCGTGTCCGAGCTTGACAACTCGCTGGAGCACAGAAAGCCAAGAATGAAGAGGCGGAACACAGCCTTGGTTTCAGCAGCTTCCGGGACTGCAAAAGTTCACCAATAGCTCTGTCAAAGCAGAACTCGGCTGCGAATGCTCTCGCAGCTTGGGAAAGTTAGGCGCAGCTGTTGACCAGCTCTGCCCGTGGCCACAGGCTGCTTCTTCCACCTTTCACTGGGGCAGAGCTTTTGCGGAACAGAGACGGCATTCTTCCAGTGCGTGTTCTCCAAGGAGCTGTGAAACAGAGCCTAGCACGCTGTCTCGCTGATACTGGCTTTCGGCAAGCAAGCGTGCCGCACCGCCTACATTCTGCACTCTGGCAGCCTAGTTGCCAGCTTTCGACAGGTGCTGTCCTAGCAAGGAAGCTCAGGCAGTCAAAGCCGGCGCAGGGCGGCACCTTTCTGCTTTGCCCGCCTAAGCGGCGTCACACTCCCAAGGATACTGTGTCCTTTCCCTCTGCACTGCGTCTGCCGACGTGCTCTCTGCATCTCGGAGCATAACGGCAAAGGACAACGTTTTGCACGGCAGGGTAGAAATGGCATTGCTAGCAGGAAAGCTAGATGCCTTGGAACTGCCCGCTTACCCCTTGCCACTCACTTCAGGCTCGTACGCTGAGCAGAACAGCCTGTTGTTCCTGAAGCTTCGCTGGCTGTCGTTCGTGCCCAGACGCGATTTCCTTCCCAAGGAGGCGAAGCGCCCTCTACTTCTCGCACCGAGCGCGCTGCTCCTGGCTTTCGCCTCTGCCGCAACGAGCTCGCTACGCGCACTTTTCTTCTCAACCCTGGGTGCCCTTGCCTTCTGCCTTTCTTGTCTCGTGAATGGAGACGGAAAGCTTCTCGGCTAGAACTCGCCTAGAACAACTGCGGCTGCACATTGAGCTGGCCCGGAACGCCCTGCTGAAACTTGCCTTCTGGCACCACATTCACGGGGCAGCCGTCTTTCTTCGGCCACCTGCCAAGCGGCCCCATATCGCCGCGCTCGTTGCACTCCGCTTGTCAGATTGGCTTCCCGTGGCGCTGATTTCAGCCTGGCCAAATACTAGCGCTCCGGAGAGCTGTCTCGCAGACAATAATGTCCCGGCATAGAAATTTGTCCTGCAATGTTCCCTCCTCTTTTCCAACACTGTGTTGCTCTGATGAATGCCTTGAGCATGGAACGACTTAAGGCAGCAAGTATTCCTCGCCGGCCACCTCTCGCTGTGCAAGAGGTACGCCGTGGACCCTGTGAACGCTGCCAAGCAAAAAGCAGAGCCGTGACCATAAAAGCGAGGAGAGAGCATGCACGAAGCACACTAGTTCTGTCTAGTGCTTTCCGTGCAGAGAGGCGGCAAAGCTGAATGCCGTGTCCGAGCTTGACAACTCGCTGGAGCACAGAAAGCCAAGAATGAAGAGGCGGAACACAGCCTTGGTTTCAGCAGCTTCCGGGACTGCAAAAGTTCACCAATAGCTCTGTCAAAGCAGAACTCGGCTGCGAATGCTCTCGCAGCTTGGGAAAGTTAGGCGCAGCTGTTGACCAGCTCTGCCCGTGGCCACAGGCTGCTTCTTCCACCTTTCACTGGGGCAGAGCTTTTGCGGAGCAGAGACGGCATTCTTCCAGTGCGTGTTCTCCAAGGAGCTGTGAAACAGAGCCTAGCACGCTGTCTCGCTGATACTGGCTTTCGGCAAGCAAGCGTGCCGCACCGCCTACATTCTGCACTCTGGCAGCCTAGTTGCCAGCTTTCGACAGGTGCTGTCCTAGCAAGGAAGCTCAGGCAGTCAAAGCCGGCGCAGGGCGGCACCTTTCTGCTTTGCCCGCCTAAGCGGCGTCACACTCCCAAGGATACTGTGTCCTTTCCCTCTGCACTGCGTCTGCCGACGTGCTCTCTGCATCTCGGAGCATAACGGCAAAGGACAACGTTTTGCACGGCAGGGTAGAAATGGCATTGCTAGCAGGAAAGCTAGATGCCTTGGAACTGCCCGCTTACCCCTTGCCACTCACTTCAGGCTCGTACGCTGAGCAGAACAGCCTGTTGTTCCTGAAGCTTCGCTGGCTGTCGTTCGTGCCCAGACGCGATTTCCTTCCCAAGGAGGCGAAGCGCCCTCTACTTCTCGCACCGAGCGCGCTGCTCCTGGCTTTCGCCTCTGCCGCAACGAGCTCGCTACGCGCACTTTTCTTCTCAACCCTGGGTGCCCTTGCCTTCTGCCTTTCTTGTCTCGTGAATGGAGACGGAAAGCTTCTCGGCTAGAACTCGCCTAGAACAACTGCGGCTGCACATTGAGCTGGCCCGGAACGCCCTGCTGAAACTTGCCTTCTGGCACCACATTCACGGGGCAGCCGTCTTTCTTCGGCCACCTGCCAAGCGGCCCCATATCGCCGCGCTCGTTGCACTCCGCTTGTCAGATTGGCTTCCCGTGGCGCTGATTTCAGCCTGGCCAAATACTAGCGCTCCGGAGAGCTGTCTCGCAGACAATAATGTCCCGGCATAGAAATTTGTCCTGCAATGTTCCCTCCTCTTTTCCCACACTGTGTTGCTCTGATGAATGCCTTGAGCATGGAACGACTTAAGCCAGCAAGTATTCCTCGCCGGCCACCTCTCGCTGTGCAAGAGGTACGCCGTGGACCCTGTGAACGCTGCCAAGCAAAAAGCAGAGCCGTGACCATAAAAGCGAGGAGAGAGCATGCACGAAGCACACTAGTTCTGTCTAGTGCTTTCCGTGCAGAGAGGCGGCAAAGCTGAATGCCGTGTCCGAGCTTGACAACTCGCTGGAGCACAGAAAGCCAAGAATGAAGAGGCGGAACACAGCCTTGGTTTCAGCAGCTTCCGGGACTGCAAAAGTTCACCAATAGCTCTGTCAAAGCAGAACTCGGCTGCGAATGCTCTCGCAGCTTGGGAAAGTTAGGCGCAGCTGTTGACCAGCTCTGCCCGTGGCCACAGGCTGCTTCTTCCACCTTTCACTGGGGCAGAGCTTTTGCGGAGCAGAGACGGCATTCTTCAAGTGCGTGTTCTCCAAGGAGCTGTGAAACAGAGCCTAGCACGCTGTCTCGCTGATACTGGCTTTCGGCAAGCAAGCGTGCCGCACCGCCTACATTCTGCACTCTGGCAGCCTAGTTGCCAGCTTTCGACAGGTGCTGTCCTAGCAAGGAAGCTCAGGCAGTCAAAGCCGGCGCAGGGCGGCACCTTTCTGCTTTGCCCGCCTAAGCGGCGTCACACTCCCAAGGATACTGTGTCCTTTCCCTCTGCACTGCGTCTGCCGACGTGCTCTCTGCATCTCGGAGCATAACGGCAAAGGACAACGTTTTGCACGGCAGGGTAGAAATGGCATTGCTAGCAGGAAAGCTAGATGCCTTGGAACTGCCCGCTTACCCCTTGCCACTCACTTCAGGCTCGTACGCTGAGCAGAACAGCCTGTTGTTCCTGAAGCTTCGCTGGCTGTCGTTCGTGCCCAGACGCGATTTCCTTCCCAAGGAGGCGAAGCGCCCTCTACTTCTCGCACCGAGCGCGCTGCTCCTGGCTTTCGCCTCTGCCGCAACGAGCTCGCTACGCGCACTTTTCTTCTCAACCCTGGGTGCCCTTGCCTTCTGCCTTTCTTGTCTTGTGAATGGAGACGGAAAGCTTCTCGGCTAGAACTCGCCTAGAACAACTGCGGCTGCACATTGAGCTGGCCCGGAACGCCCTGCTGAAACTTGCCTTCTGGCACCACATTCACGGGGCAGCCGTCTTTCTTCGGCCACCTGCCAAGCGGCCCCATATCGCCGCGCTCGTTGCACTCCGCTTGTCAGATTGGCTTCCCGTGGCGCTGATTTCAGCCTGGCCAAATACTAGCGCTCCGGAGAGCTGTCTCGCAGACAATAATGTCCCGGCATAGAAATTTGTCCTGCAATGTTCCCTCCTCTTTTCCCACACTGTGTTGCTCTGATGAATGCCTTGAGCATGGAACGACTTAAGCCAGCAAGTATTCCTCGCCGGCCACCTCTCGCTGTGCAAGAGGTACGCCGTGGACCCTGTGAACGCTGCCAAGCAAAAAGCAGAGCCGTGACCATAAAAGCGAGGAGAGAGCATGCACGAAGCACACTAGTTCTGTCTAGTGCTTTCCGTGCAGAGAGGCGGCAAAGCTGAATGCCGTGTCCGAGCTTGACAACTCGCTGGAGCACAGAAAGCCAAGAATGAAGAGGCGGAACACAGCCTTGGTTTCAGCAGCTTCCGGGACTGCAAAAGTTCACCAATAGCTCTGTCAAAGCAGAACTCGGCTGCGAATGCTCTCGCAGCTTGGGAAAGTTAGGCGCAGCTGTTGACCAGCTCTGCCCGTGGCCACAGGCTGCTTCTTCCACCTTTCACTGGGGCAGAGCTTTTGCGGAACAGAGACGGCATTCTTCAAGTGCGTGTTCTCCAAGGAGCTGTGAAACAGAGCCTAGCACGCTGTCTCGCTGATACTGGCTTTCGGCAAGCAAGCGTGCCGCACCGCCTACATTCTGCACTCTGGCAGCCTAGTTGCCAGCTTTCGACAGGTGCTGTCCTAGCAAGGAAGCTCAGGCAGTCAAAGCCGGCGCAGGGCGGCACCTTTCTGCTTTGCCCGCCTAAGCGGCGTCACACTCCCAAGGATACTGTGTCCTTTCCCTCTGCACTGCGTCTGCCGACGTGCTCTCTGCATCTCGGAGCATAACGGCAAAGGACAACGTTTTGCACGGCAGGGTAGAAATGGCATTGCTAGCAGGAAAGCTAGATGCCTTGGAACTGCCCGCTTACCCCTTGCCACTCACTTCAGGCTCGTACGCTGAGCAGAACAGCCTGTTGTTCCTGAAGCTTCGCTGGCTGTCGTTCGTGCCCAGACGCGATTTCCTTCCCAAGGAGGCGAAGCGCCCTCTACTTCTCGCACCGAGCGCGCTGCTCCTGGCTTTCGCCTCTGCCGCAACGAGCTCGCTACGCGCACTTTTCTTCTCAACCCTGGGTGCCCTTGCCTTCTGCCTTTCTTGTCTCGTGAATGGAGACGGAAAGCTTCTCGGCTAGAACTCGCCTAGAACAACTGCGGCTGCACATTGAGCTGGCCCGGAACGCCCTGCTGAAACTTGCCTTCTGGCACCACATTCACGGGGCAGCCGTCTTTCTTCGGCCACCTGCCAAGCGGCCCCATATCGCCGCGCTCGTTGCACTCCGCTTGTCAGATTGGCTTCCCGTGGCGCTGATTTCAGCCTGGCCAAATACTAGCGCTCCGGAGAGCTGTCTCGCAGACAATAATGTCCCGGCATAGAAATTTGTCCTGCAATGTTCCCTCCTCTTTTCCCACACTGTGTTGCTCTGATGAATGCCTTGAGCATGGAACGACTTAAGCCAGCAAGTATTCCTCGCCGGCCACCTCTCGCTGTGCAAGAGGTACGCCGTGGACCCTGTGAACGCTGCCAAGCAAAAAGCAGAGCCGTGACCATAAAAGCGAGGAGAGAGCATGCACGAAGCACACTAGTTCTGTCTAGTGCTTTCCGTGCAGAGAGGCGGCAAAGCTGAATGCCGTGTCCGAGCTTGACAACTCGCTGGAGCACAGAAAGCCAAGAATGAAGAGGCGGAACACAGCCTTGGTTTCAGCAGCTTCCGGGACTGCAAAAGTTCACCAATAGCTCTGTCAAAGCAGAACTCGGCTGCGAATGCTCTCGCAGCTTGGGAAAGTTAGGCGCAGCTGTTGACCAGCTCTGCCCGTGGCCACAGGCTGCTTCTTCCACCTTTCACTGGGGCAGAGCTTTTGCGGAACAGAGACGGCATTCTTCCAGTGCGTGTTCTCCAAGGAGCTGTGAAACAGAGCCTAGCACGCTGTCTCGCTGATACTGGCTTTCGGCAAGCAAGCGTGCCGCACCGCCTACATTCTGCACTCTGGCAGCCTAGTTGCCAGCTTTCGACAGGTGCTGTCCTAGCAAGGAAGCTCAGGCAGTCAAAGCCGGCGCAGGGCGGCACCTTTCTGCTTTGCCCGCCTAAGCGGCGTCACACTCCCAAGGATACTGTGTCCTTTCCCTCTGCACTGCGTCTGCCGACGTGCTCTCTGCATCTCGGAGCATAACGGCAAAGGACAACGTTTTGCACGGCAGGGTAGAAATGGCATTGCTAGCAGGAAAGCTAGATGCCTTGGAACTGCCCGCTTACCCCTTGCCACTCACTTCAGGCTCGTACGCTGAGCAGAATAGCCTGTTGTTCCTGAAGCTTCGCTGGCTGTCGTTCGTGCCCAGACGCGATTTCCTTCCCAAGGAGGCGAAGCGCCCTCTACTTCTCGCACCGAGCGTGCTGCTCCTGGCTTTCGCTTCTGCCGCAACGAGCTCGCTACGCGCACTTTTCTTCTCAACCCTGGGTGCCCTTGCCTTCTGCCTTTCTTGTCTCGTGAATGGAGACGGAAAGCTTCTCGGCTAGAACTCGCCTAGAACAACTGCGGCTGCACATTGAGCTGGCCCGGAACGCCCTGCTGAAACTTGCCTTCTGGCACCACATTCACGGGGCAGCCGTCTTTCTTCGGCCACCTGCCAAGCGGCCCCATATCGCCGCGCTCGTTGCACTCCGCTTGTCAGATTGGCTTCCCGTGGCGCTGATTTCAGCCTGGCCAAATACTAGCGCTCCGGAGAGCTGTCTCGCAGACAATAATGTCCCGGCATAGAAATTTGTCCTGCAATGTTCCCTCCTCTTTTCCCACACTGTGTTGCTCTGATGAATGCCTTGAGCATGGAACGACTTAAGGCAGCAAGTATTCCTCGCCGGCCACCTCTCGCTGTGCAAGAGGTACGCCGTGGACCCTGTGAACGCTGCCAAGCAAAAAGCAGAGCCGTGACCATAAAAGCGAGGAGAGAGCATGCACGAAGCACACTAGTTCTGTCTAGTGCTTTCCGTGCAGAGAGGCGGCAAAGCTGAATGCCGTGTCCGAGCTTGACAACTCGCTGGAGCACAGAAAGCCAAGAATGAAGAGGCGGAACACAGCCTTGGTTTCAGCAGCTTCCGGGACTGCAAAAGTTCACCAATAGCTCTGTCAAAGCAGAACTCGGCTGCGAATGCTCTCGCAGCTTGGGAAAGTTAGGCGCAGCTGTTGACCAGCTCTGCCCGTGGCCACAGGCTGCTTCTTCCACCTTTCACTGGGGCAGAGCTTTTGCGGAACAGAGACGGCATTCTTCCAGTGCGTGTTCTCCAAGGAGCTGTGAAACAGAGCCTAGCACGCTGTCTCGCTGATACTGGCTTTCGGCAAGCAAGCGTGCCGCACCGCCTACATTCTGCACTCTGGCAGCCTAGTTGCCAGCTTTCGACAGGTGCTGTCCTAGCAAGGAAGCTCAGGCAGTCAAAGCCGGCGCAGGGCGGCACCTTTCTGCTTTGCCCGCCTAAGCGGCGTCACACTCCCAAGGATACTGTGTCCTTTCCCTCTGCACTGCGTCTGCCGACGTGCTCTCTGCATCTCGGAGCATAACGGCAAAGGACAACGTTTTGCACGGCAGGGTAGAAATGGCATTGCTAGCAGGAAAGCTAGATGCCTTGGAACTGCCCGCTTACCCCTTGCCACTCACTTCAGGCTCGTACGCTGAGCAGAACAGCCTGTTGTTCCTGAAGCTTCGCTGGCTGTCGTTCGTGCCCAGACGCGATTTCCTTCCCAAGGAGGCGAAGCGCCCTCTACTTCTCGCACCGAGCGCGCTGCTCCTGGCTTTCGCCTCTGCCGCAACGAGCTCGCTACGCGCACTTTTCTTCTCAACCCTGGGTGCCCTTGCCTTCTGCCTTTCTTGTCTCGTGAATGGAGACGGAAAGCTTCTCGGCTAGAACTCGCCTAGAACAACTGCGGCTGCACATTGAGCTGGCCCGGAACGCCCTGCTGAAACTTGCCTTCTGGCACCACATTCACGGGGCAGCCGTCTTTCTTCGGCCACCTGCCAAGCGGCCCCATATCGCCGCGCTCGTTGCACTCCGCTTGTCAGATTGGCTTCCCGTGGCGCTGATTTCAGCCTGGCCAAATACTAGCGCTCCGGAGAGCTGTCTCGCAGACAATAATGTCCCGGCATAGAAATTTGTCCTGCAATGTTCCCTCCTCTTTTCCCACACTGTGTTGCTCTGATGAATGCCTTGAGCATGGAACGACTTAAGGCAGCAAGTATTCCTCGCCGGCCACCTCTCGCTGTGCAAGAGGTACGCCGTGGACCCTGTGAACGCTGCCAAGCAAAAAGCAGAGCCGTGACCATAAAAGCGAGGAGAGAGCATGCACGAAGCACACTAGTTCTGTCTAGTGCTTTCCGTGCAGAGAGGCGGCAAAGCTGAATGCCGTGTCCGAGCTTGACAACTCGCTGGAGCACAGAAAGCCAAGAATGAAGAGGCGGAACACAGCCTTGGTTTCAGCAGCTTCCGGGACTGCAAAAGTTCACCAATAGCTCTGTCAAAGCAGAACTCGGCTGCGAATGCTCTCGCAGCTTGGGAAAGTTAGGCGCAGCTGTTGACCAGCTCTGCCCGTGGCCACAGGCTGCTTCTTCCACCTTTCACTGGGGCAGAGCTTTTGCGGAACAGAGACGGCATTCTTCCAGTGCGTGTTCTCCAAGGAGCTGTGAAACAGAGCCTAGCACGCTGTCTCGCTGATACTGGCTTTCGGCAAGCAAGCGTGCCGCACCGCCTACATTCTGCACTCTGGCAGCCTAGTTGCCAGCTTTCGACAGGTGCTGTCCTAGCAAGGAAGCTCAGGCAGTCAAAGCCGGCGCAGGGCGGCACCTTTCTGCTTTGCCCGCCTAAGCGGCGTCACACTCCCAAGGATACTGTGTCCTTTCCCTCTGCACTGCGTCTGCCGACGTGCTCTCTGCATCTCGGAGCATAACGGCAAAGGACAACGTTTTGCACGGCAGGGTAGAAATGGCATTGCTAGCAGGAAAGCTAGATGCCTTGGAACTGCCCGCTTACCCCTTGCCACTCACTTCAGGCTCGTACGCTGAGCAGAACAGCCTGTTGTTCCTGAAGCTTCGCTGGCTGTCGTTCGTGCCCAGACGCGATTTCCTTCCCAAGGAGGCGAAGCGCCCTCTACTTCTCGCACCGAGCGCGCTGCTCCTGGCTTTCGCTTCTGCCGCAACGAGCTCGCTACGCGCACTTTTCTTCTCAACCCTGGGTGCCCTTGCCTTCTGCCTTTCTTGTCTCGTGAATGGAGACGGAAAGCTTCTCGGCTAGAACTCGCCTAGAACAACTGCGGCTGCACATTGAGCTGGCCCGGAACGCCCTGCTGAAACTTGCCTTCTGGCACCACATTCACGGGGCAGCCGTCTTTCTTCGGCCACCTGCCAAGCGGCCCCATATCGCCGCGCTCGTTGCACTCCGCTTGTCAGATTGGCTTCCCGTGGCGCTGATTTCAGCCTGGCCAAATACTAGCGCTCCGGAGAGCTGTCTCGCAGACAATAATGTCCCGGCATAGAAATTTGTCCTGCAATGTTCCCTCCTCTTTTCCCACACTGTGTTGCTCTGATGAATGCCTTGAGCATGGAACGACTTAAGCCAGCAAGTATTCCTCGCCGGCCACCTCTCGCTGTGCAAGAGGTACGCCGTGGACCCTGTGAACGCTGCCAAGCAAAAAGCAGAGCCGTGACCATAAAAGCGAGGAGAGAGCATGCACGAAGCACACTAGTTCTGTCTAGTGCTTTCCGTGCAGAGAGGCGGCAAAGCTGAATGCCGTGTCCGAGCTTGACAACTCGCTGGAGCACAGAAAGCCAAGAATGAAGAGGCGGAACACAGCCTTGGTTTCAGCAGCTTCCGGGACTGCAAAAGTTCACCAATAGCTCTGTCAAAGCAGAACTCGGCTGCGAATGCTCTCGCAGCTTGGGAAAGTTAGGCGCAGCTGTTGACCAGCTCTGCCCGTGGCCACAGGCTGCTTCTTCCACCTTTCACTGGGGCAGAGCTTTTGCGGAACAGAGACGGCATTCTTCCAGTGCGTGTTCTCCAAGGAGCTGTGAAACAGAGCCTAGCACGCTGTCTCGCTGATACTGGCTTTCGGCAAGCAAGCGTGCCGCACCGCCTACATTCTGCACTCTGGCAGCCTAGTTGCCAGCTTTCGACAGGTGCTGTCCTAGCAAGGAAGCTCAGGCAGTCAAAGCCGGCGCAGGGCGGCACCTTTCTGCTTTGCCCGCCTAAGCGGCGTCACACTCCCAAGGATACTGTGTCCTTTCCCTCTGCACTGCGTCTGCCGACGTGCTCTCTGCATCTCGGAGCATAACGGCAAAGGACAACGTTTTGCACGGCAGGGTAGAAATGGCATTGCTAGCAGGAAAGCTAGATGCCTTGGAACTGCCCGCTTACCCCTTGCCACTCACTTCAGGCTCGTACGCTGAGCAGAATAGCCTGTTGTTCCTGAAGCTTCGCTGGCTGTCGTTCGTGCCCAGACGCGATTTCCTTCCCAAGGAGGCGAAGCGCCCTCTACTTCTCGCACCGAGCGCGCTGCTCCTGGCTTTCGCTTCTGCCGCAACGAGCTCGCTACGCGCACTTTTCTTCTCAACCCTGGGTGCCCTTGCCTTCTGCCTTTCTTGTCTCGTGAATGGAGACGGAAAGCTTCTCGGCTAGAACTCGCCTAGAACAACTGCGGCTGCACATTGAGCTGGCCCGGAACGCCCTGCTGAAACTTGCCTTCTGGCACCACATTCACGGGGCAGCCGTCTTTCTTCGGCCACCTGCCAAGCGGCCCCATATCGCCGCGCTCGTTGCACTCCGCTTGTCAGATTGGCTTCCCGTGGCGCTGATTTCAGCCTGGCCAAATACTAGCGCTCCGGAGAGCTGTCTCGCAGACAATAATGTCCCGGCATAGAAATTTGTCCTGCAATGTTCCCTCCTCTTTTCCCACACTGTGTTGCTCTGATGAATGCCTTGAGCATGGAACGACTTAAGGCAGCAAGTATTCCTCGCCGGCCACCTCTCGCTGTGCAAGAGGTACGCCGTGGACCCTGTGAACGCTGCCAAGCAAAAAGCAGAGCCGTGACCATAAAAGCGAGGAGAGAGCATGCACGAAGCACACTAGTTCTGTCTAGTGCTTTCCGTGCAGAGAGGCGGCAAAGCTGAATGCCGTGTCCGAGCTTGACAACTCGCTGGAGCACAGAAAGCCAAGAATGAAGAGGCGGAACACAGCCTTGGTTTCAGCAGCTTCCGGGACTGCAAAAGTTCACCAATAGCTCTGTCAAAGCAGAACTCGGCTGCGAATGCTCTCGCAGCTTGGGAAAGTTAGGCGCAGCTGTTGACCAGCTCTGCCCGTGGCCACAGGCTGCTTCTTCCACCTTTCACTGGGGCAGAGCTTTTGCGGAACAGAGACGGCATTCTTCCAGTGCGTGTTCTCCAAGGAGCTGTGAAACAGAGCCTAGCACGCTGTCTCGCTGATACTGGCTTTCGGCAAGCAAGCGTGCCGCACCGCCTACATTCTGCACTCTGGCAGCCTAGTTGCCAGCTTTCGACAGGTGCTGTCCTAGCAAGGAAGCTCAGGCAGTCAAAGCCGGCGCAGGGCGGCACCTTTCTGCTTTGCCCGCCTAAGCGGCGTCACACTCCCAAGGATACTGTGTCCTTTCCCTCTGCACTGCGTCTGCCGACGTGCTCTCTGCATCTCGGAGCATAACGGCAAAGGACAACGTTTTGCACGGCAGGGTAGAAATGGCATTGCTAGCAGGAAAGCTAGATGCCTTGGAACTGCCCGCTTACCCCTTGCCACTCACTTCAGGCTCGTACGCTGAGCAGAACAGCCTGTTGTTCCTGAAGCTTCGCTGGCTGTCGTTCGTGCCCAGACGCGATTTCCTTCCCAAGGAGGCGAAGCGCCCTCTACTTCTCGCACCGAGCGCGCTGCTCCTGGCTTTCGCCTCTGCCGCAACGAGCTCGCTACGCGCACTTTTCTTCTCAACCCTGGGTGCCCTTGCCTTCTGCCTTTCTTGTCTCGTGAATGGAGACGGAAAGCTTCTCGGCTAGAACTCGCCTAGAACAACTGCGGCTGCACATTGAGCTGGCCCGGAACGCCCTGCTGAAACTTGCCTTCTGGCACCACATTCACGGGGCAGCCGTCTTTCTTCGGCCACCTGCCAAGCGGCCCCATATCGCCGCGCTCGTTGCACTCCGCTTGTCAGATTGGCTTCCCGTGGCGCTGATTTCAGCCTGGCCAAATACTAGCGCTCCGGAGAGCTGTCTCGCAGACAATAATGTCCCGGCATAGAAATTTGTCCTGCAATGTTCCCTCCTCTTTTCCCACACTGTGTTGCTCTGATGAATGCCTTGAGCATGGAACGACTTAAGGCAGCAAGTATTCCTCGCCGGCCACCTCTCGCTGTGCAAGAGGTACGCCGTGGACCCTGTGAACGCTGCCAAGCAAAAAGCAGAGCCGTGACCATAAAAGCGAGGAGAGAGCATGCACGAAGCACACTAGTTCTGTCTAGTGCTTTCCGTGCAGAGAGGCGGCAAAGCTGAATGCCGTGTCCGAGCTTGACAACTCGCTGGAGCACAGAAAGCCAAGAATGAAGAGGCGGAACACAGCCTTGGTTTCAGCAGCTTCCGGGACTGCAAAAGTTCACCAATAGCTCTGTCAAAGCAGAACTCGGCTGCGAATGCTCTCGCAGCTTGGGAAAGTTAGGCGCAGCTGTTGACCAGCTCTGCCCGTGGCCACAGGCTGCTTCTTCCACCTTTCACTGGGGCAGAGCTTTTGCGGAACAGAGACGGCATTCTTCCAGTGCGTGTTCTCCAAGGAGCTGTGAAACAGAGCCTAGCACGCTGTCTCGCTGATACTGGCTTTCGGCAAGCAAGCGTGCCGCACCGCCTACATTCTGCACTCTGGCAGCCTAGTTGCCAGCTTTCGACAGGTGCTGTCCTAGCAAGGAAGCTCAGGCAGTCAAAGCCGGCGCAGGGCGGCACCTTTCTGCTTTGCCCGCCTAAGCGGCGTCACACTCCCAAGGATACTGTGTCCTTTCCCTCTGCACTGCGTCTGCCGACGTGCTCTCTGCATCTCGGAGCATAACGGCAAAGGACAACGTTTTGCACGGCAGGGTAGAAATGGCATTGCTAGCAGGAAAGCTAGATGCCTTGGAACTGCCCGCTTACCCCTTGCCACTCACTTCAGGCTCGTACGCTGAGCAGAACAGCCTGTTGTTCCTGAAGCTTCGCTGGCTGTCGTTCGTGCCCAGACGCGATTTCCTTCCCAAGGAGGCGAAGCGCCCTCTACTTCTCGCACCGAGCGCGCTGCTCCTGGCTTTCGCTTCTGCCGCAACGAGCTCGCTACGCGCACTTTTCTTCTCAACCCTGGGTGCCCTTGCCTTCTGCCTTTCTTGTCTCGTGAATGGAGACGGAAAGCTTCTCGGCTAGAACTCGCCTAGAACAACTGCGGCTGCACATTGAGCTGGCCCGGAACGCCCTGCTGAAACTTGCCTTCTGGCACCACATTCACGGGGCAGCCGTCTTTCTTCGGCCACCTGCCAAGCGGCCCCATATCGCCGCGCTCGTTGCACTCCGCTTGTCAGATTGGCTTCCCGTGGCGCTGATTTCAGCCTGGCCAAATACTAGCGCTCCGGAGAGCTGTCTCGCAGACAATAATGTCCCGGCATAGAAATTTGTCCTGCAATGTTCCCTCCTCTTTTCCCACACTGTGTTGCTCTGATGAATGCCTTGAGCATGGAACGACTTAAGGCAGCAAGTATTCCTCGCCGGCCACCTCTCGCTGTGCAAGAGGTACGCCGTGGACCCTGTGAACGCTGCCAAGCAAAAAGCAGAGCCGTGACCATAAAAGCGAGGAGAGAGCATGCACGAAGCACACTAGTTCTGTCTAGTGCTTTCCGTGCAGAGAGGCGGCAAAGCTGAATGCCGTGTCCGAGCTTGACAACTCGCTGGAGCACAGAAAGCCAAGAATGAAGAGGCGGAACACAGCCTTGGTTTCAGCAGCTTCCGGGACTGCAAAAGTTCACCAATAGCTCTGTCAAAGCAGAACTCGGCTGCGAATGCTCTCGCAGCTTGGGAAAGTTAGGCGCAGCTGTTGACCAGCTCTGCCCGTGGCCACAGGCTGCTTCTTCCACCTTTCACTGGGGCAGAGCTTTTGCGGAACAGAGACGGCATTCTTCCAGTGCGTGTTCTCCAAGGAGCTGTGAAACAGAGCCTAGCACGCTGTCTCGCTGATACTGGCTTTCGGCAAGCAAGCGTGCCGCACCGCCTACATTCTGCACTCTGGCAGCCTAGTTGCCAGCTTTCGACAGGTGCTGTCCTAGCAAGGAAGCTCAGGCAGTCAAAGCCGGCGCAGGGCGGCACCTTTCTGCTTTGCCCGCCTAAGCGGCGTCACACTCCCAAGGATACTGTGTCCTTTCCCTCTGCACTGCGTCTGCCGACGTGCTCTCTGCATCTCGGAGCATAACGGCAAAGGACAACGTTTTGCACGGCAGGGTAGAAATGGCATTGCTAGCAGGAAAGCTAGATGCCTTGGAACTGCCCGCTTACCCCTTGCCACTCACTTCAGGCTCGTACGCTGAGCAGAACAGCCTGTTGTTCCTGAAGCTTCGCTGGCTGTCGTTCGTGCCCAGACGCGATTTCCT
This sequence comes from Cinclus cinclus, assembly GCF_963662255.1. Classification (NCBI taxonomy): domain Eukaryota; kingdom Metazoa; phylum Chordata; class Aves; order Passeriformes; family Cinclidae; genus Cinclus; species Cinclus cinclus. The sequence continues at coordinate 74,661 of NW_026912036.1, forward strand.
TCCCAAGGAGGCGAAGCGCCCTCTACTTCTCGCACCGAGCGCGCTGCTCCTGGCTTTCGCCTCTGCCGCAACGAGCTCGCTACGCGCACTTTTCTTCTCAACCCTGGGTGCCCTTGCCTTCTGCCTTTCTTGTCTCGTGAATGGAGACGGAAAGCTTCTCGGCTAGAACTCGCCTAGAACAACTGCGGCTGCACATTGAGCTGGCCCGGAACGCCCTGCTGAAACTTGCCTTCTGGCACCACATTCACGGGGCAGCCGTCTTTCTTCGGCCACCTGCCAAGCGGCCCCATATCGCCGCGCTCGTTGCACTCCGCTTGTCAGATTGGCTTCCCGTGGCGCTGATTTCAGCCTGGCCAAATACTAGCGCTCCGGAGAGCTGTCTCGCAGACAATAATGTCCCGGCATAGAAATTTGTCCTGCAATGTTCCCTCCTCTTTTCCCACACTGTGTTGCTCTGATGAATGCCTTGAGCATGGAACGACTTAAGCCAGCAAGTATTCCTCGCCGGCCACCTCTCGCTGTGCAAGAGGTACGCCGTGGACCCTGTGAACGCTGCCAAGCAAAAAGCAGAGCCGTGACCATAAAAGCGAGGAGAGAGCATGCACGAAGCACACTAGTTCTGTCTAGTGCTTTCCGTGCAGAGAGGCGGCAAAGCTGAATGCCGTGTCCGAGCTTGACAACTCGCTGGAGCACAGAAAGCCAAGAATGAAGAGGCGGAACACAGCCTTGGTTTCAGCAGCTTCCGGGACTGCAAAAGTTCACCAATAGCTCTGTCAAAGCAGAACTCGGCTGCGAATGCTCTCGCAGCTTGGGAAAGTTAGGCGCAGCTGTTGACCAGCTCTGCCCGTGGCCACAGGCTGCTTCTTCCACCTTTCACTGGGGCAGAGCTTTTGCGGAACAGAGACGGCATTCTTCCAGTGCGTGTTCTCCAAGGAGCTGTGAAACAGAGCCTAGCACGCTGTCTCGCTGATACTGGCTTTCGGCAAGCAAGCGTGCCGCACCGCCTACATTCTGCACTCTGGCAGCCTAGTTGCCAGCTTTCGACAGGTGCTGTCCTAGCAAGGAAGCTCAGGCAGTCAAAGCCGGCGCAGGGCGGCACCTTTCTGCTTTGCCCGCCTAAGCGGCGTCACACTCCCAAGGATACTGTGTCCTTTCCCTCTGCACTGCGTCTGCCGACGTGCTCTCTGCATCTCGGAGCATAACGGCAAAGGACAACGTTTTGCACGGCAGGGTAGAAATGGCATTGCTAGCAGGAAAGCTAGATGCCTTGGAACTGCCCGCTTACCCCTTGCCACTCACTTCAGGCTCGTACGCTGAGCAGAACAGCCTGTTGTTCCTGAAGCTTCGCTGGCTGTCGTTCGTGCCCAGACGCGATTTCCTTCCCAAGGAGGCGAAGCGCCCTCTACTTCTCGCACCGAGCGCGCTGCTCCTGGCTTTCGCCTCTGCCGCAACGAGCTCGCTACGCGCACTTTTCTTCTCAACCCTGGGTGCCCTTGCCTTCTGCCTTTCTTGTCTCGTGAATGGAGACGGAAAGCTTCTCGGCTAGAACTCGCCTAGAACAACTGCGGCTGCACATTGAGCTGGCCCGGAACGCCCTGCTGAAACTTGCCTTCTGGCACCACATTCACGGGGCAGCCGTCTTTCTTCGGCCACCTGCCAAGCGGCCCCATATCGCCGCGCTCGTTGCACTCCGCTTGTCAGATTGGCTTCCCGTGGCGCTGATTTCAGCCTGGCCAAATACTAGCGCTCCGGAGAGCTGTCTCGCAGACAATAATGTCCCGGCATAGAAATTTGTCCTGCAATGTTCCCTCCTCTTTTCCCACACTGTGTTGCTCTGATGAATGCCTTGAGCATGGAACGACTTAAGCCAGCAAGTATTCCTCGCCGGCCACCTCTCGCTGTGCAAGAGGTACGCCGTGGACCCTGTGAACGCTGCCAAGCAAAAAGCAGAGCCGTGACCATAAAAGCGAGGAGAGAGCATGCACGAAGCACACTAGTTCTGTCTAGTGCTTTCCGTGCAGAGAGGCGGCAAAGCTGAATGCCGTGTCCGAGCTTGACAACTCGCTGGAGCACAGAAAGCCAAGAATGAAGAGGCGGAACACAGCCTTGGTTTCAGCAGCTTCCGGGACTGCAAAAGTTCACCAATAGCTCTGTCAAAGCAGAACTCGGCTGCGAATGCTCTCGCAGCTTGGGAAAGTTAGGCGCAGCTGTTGACCAGCTCTGCCCGTGGCCACAGGCTGCTTCTTCCACCTTTCACTGGGGCAGAGCTTTTGCGGAACAGAGACGGCATTCTTCCAGTGCGTGTTCTCCAAGGAGCTGTGAAACAGAGCCTAGCACGCTGTCTCGCTGATACTGGCTTTCGGCAAGCAAGCGTGCCGCACCGCCTACATTCTGCACTCTGGCAGCCTAGTTGACAGCTTTCGACAGGTGCTGTCCTAGCAAGGAAGCTCAGGCAGTCAAAGCCGGCGCAGGGCGGCACCTTTCTGCTTTGCCCGCCTAAGCGGCGTCACACTCCCAAGGATACTGTGTCCTTTCCCTCTGCACTGCGTCTGCCGACGTGCTCTCTGCATCTCGGAGCATAACGGCAAAGGACAACGTTTTGCACGGCAGGGTAGAAATGGCATTGCTAGCAGGAAAGCTAGATGCCTTGGAACTGCCCGCTTACCCCTTGCCACTCACTTCAGGCTCGTACGCTGAGCAGAACAGCCTGTTGTTCCTGAAGCTTCGCTGGCTGTCGTTCGTGCCCAGACGCGATTTCCTTCCCAAGGAGGCGAAGCGCCCTCTACTTCTCGCACCGAGCGCGCTGCTCCTGGCTTTCGCCTCTGCCGCAACGAGCTCGCTACGCGCACTTTTCTTCTCAACCCTGGGTGCCCTTGCCTTCTGCCTTTCTTGTCTCGTGAATGGAGACGGAAAGCTTCTCGGCTAGAACTCGCCTAGAACAACTGCGGCTGCACATTGAGCTGGCCCGGAACGCCCTGCTGAAACTTGCCTTCTGGCACCACATTCACGGGGCAGCCGTCTTTCTTCGGCCACCTGCCAAGCGGCCCCATATCGCCGCGCTCGTTGCACTCCGCTTGTCAGATTGGCTTCCCGTGGCGCTGATTTCAGCCTGGCCAAATACTAGCGCTCCGGAGAGCTGTCTCGCAGACAATAATGTCCCGGCATAGAAATTTGTCCTGCAATGTTCCCTCCTCTTTTCCCACACTGTGTTGCTCTGATGAATGCCTTGAGCATGGAACGACTTAAGCCAGCAAGTATTCCTCGCCGGCCACCTCTCGCTGTGCAAGAGGTACGCCGTGGACCCTGTGAACGCTGCCAAGCAAAAAGCAGAGCCGTGACCATAAAAGCGAGGAGAGAGCATGCACGAAGCACACTAGTTCTGTCTAGTGCTTTCCGTGCAGAGAGGCGGCAAAGCTGAATGCCGTGTCCGAGCTTGACAACTCGCTGGAGCACAGAAAGCCAAGAATGAAGAGGCGGAACACAGCCTTGGTTTCAGCAGCTTCCGGGACTGCAAAAGTTCACCAATAGCTCTGTCAAAGCAGAACTCGGCTGCGAATGCTCTCGCAGCTTGGGAAAGTTAGGCGCAGCTGTTGACCAGCTCTGCCCGTGGCCACAGGCTGCTTCTTCCACCTTTCACTGGGGCAGAGCTTTTGCGGAACAGAGACGGCATTCTTCCAGTGCGTGTTCTCCAAGGAGCTGTGAAACAGAGCCTAGCACGCTGTCTCGCTGATACTGGCTTTCGGCAAGCAAGCGTGCCGCACCGCCTACATTCTGCACTCTGGCAGCCTAGTTGCCAGCTTTCGACAGGTGCTGTCCTAGCAAGGAAGCTCAGGCAGTCAAAGCCGGCGCAGGGCGGCACCTTTCTGCTTTGCCCGCCTAAGCGGCGTCACACTCCCAAGGATACTGTGTCCTTTCCCTCTGCACTGCGTCTGCCGACGTGCTCTCTGCATCTCGGAGCATAACGGCAAAGGACAACGTTTTGCACGGCAGGGTAGAAATGGCATTGCTAGCAGGAAAGCTAGATGCCTTGGAACTGCCCGCTTACCCCTTGCCACTCACTTCAGGCTCGTACGCTGAGCAGAACAGCCTGTTGTTCCTGAAGCTTCGCTGGCTGTCGTTCGTGCCCAGACGCGATTTCCTTCCCAAGGAGGCGAAGCGCCCTCTACTTCTCGCACCGAGCGCGCTGCTCCTGGCTTTCGCCTCTGCCGCAACGAGCTCGCTACGCGCACTTTTCTTCTCAACCCTGGGTGCCCTTGCCTTCTGCCTTTCTTGTCTCGTGAATGGAGACGGAAAGCTTCTCGGCTAGAACTCGCCTAGAACAACTGCGGCTGCACATTGAGCTGGCCCGGAACGCCCTGCTGAAACTTGCCTTCTGGCACCACATTCACGGGGCAGCCGTCTTTCTTCGGCCACCTGCCAAGCGGCCCCATATCGCCGCGCTCGTTGCACTCCGCTTGTCAGATTGGCTTCCCGTGGCGCTGATTTCAGCCTGGCCAAATACTAGCGCTCCGGAGAGCTGTCTCGCAGACAATAATGTCCCGGCATAGAAATTTGTCCTGCAATGTTCCCTCCTCTTTTCCCACACTGTGTTGCTCTGATGAATGCCTTGAGCATGGAACGACTTAAGGCAGCAAGTATTCCTCGCCGGCCACCTCTCGCTGTGCAAGAGGTACGCCGTGGACCCTGTGAACGCTGCCAAGCAAAAAGCAGAGCCGTGACCATAAAAGCGAGGAGAGAGCATGCACGAAGCACACTAGTTCTGTCTAGTGCTTTCCGTGCAGAGAGGCGGCAAAGCTGAATGCCGTGTCCGAGCTTGACAACTCGCTGGAGCACAGAAAGCCAAGAATGAAGAGGCGGAACACAGCCTTGGTTTCAGCAGCTTCCGGGACTGCAAAAGTTCACCAATAGCTCTGTCAAAGCAGAACTCGGCTGCGAATGCTCTCGCAGCTTGGGAAAGTTAGGCGCAGCTGTTGACCAGCTCTGCCCGTGGCCACAGGCTGCTTCTTCCACCTTTCACTGGGGCAGAGCTTTTGCGGAACAGAGACGGCATTCTTCCAGTGCGTGTTCTCCAAGGAGCTGTGAAACAGAGCCTAGCACGCTGTCTCGCTGATACTGGCTTTCGGCAAGCAAGCGTGCCGCACCGCCTACATTCTGCACTCTGGCAGCCTAGTTGCCAGCTTTCGACAGGTGCTGTCCTAGCAAGGAAGCTCAGGCAGTCAAAGCCGGCGCAGGGCGGCACCTTTCTGCTTTGCCCGCCTAAGCGGCGTCACACTCCCAAGGATACTGTGTCCTTTCCCTCTGCACTGCGTCTGCCGACGTGCTCTCTGCATCTCGGAGCATAACGGCAAAGGACAACGTTTTGCACGGCAGGGTAGAAATGGCATTGCTAGCAGGAAAGCTAGATGCCTTGGAACTGCCCGCTTACCCCTTGCCACTCACTTCAGGCTCGTACGCTGAGCAGAACAGCCTGTTGTTCCTGAAGCTTCGCTGGCTGTCGTTCGTGCCCAGACGCGATTTCCTTCCCAAGGAGGCGAAGCGCCCTCTACTTCTCGCACCGAGCGCGCTGCTCCTGGCTTTCGCTTCTGCCGCAACGAGCTCGCTACGCGCACTTTTCTTCTCAACCCTGGGTGCCCTTGCCTTCTGCCTTTCTTGTCTCGTGAATGGAGACGGAAAGCTTCTCGGCTAGAACTCGCCTAGAACAACTGCGGCTGCACATTGAGCTGGCCCGGAACGCCCTGCTGAAACTTGCCTTCTGGCACCACATTCACGGGGCAGCCGTCTTTCTTCGGCCACCTGCCAAGCGGCCCCATATCGCCGCGCTCGTTGCACTCCGCTTGTCAGATTGGCTTCCCGTGGCGCTGATTTCAGCCTGGCCAAATACTAGCGCTCCGGAGAGCTGTCTCGCAGACAATAATGTCCCGGCATAGAAATTTGTCCTGCAATGTTCCCTCCTCTTTTCCCACACTGTGTTGCTCTGATGAATGCCTTGAGCATGGAACGACTTAAGGCAGCAAGTATTCCTCGCCGGCCACCTCTCGCTGTGCAAGAGGTACGCCGTGGACCCTGTGAACGCTGCCAAGCAAAAAGCAGAGCCGTGACCATAAAAGCGAGGAGAGAGCATGCACGAAGCACACTAGTTCTGTCTAGTGCTTTCCGTGCAGAGAGGCGGCAAAGCTGAATGCCGTGTCCGAGCTTGACAACTCGCTGGAGCACAGAAAGCCAAGAATGAAGAGGCGGAACACAGCCTTGGTTTCAGCAGCTTCCGGGACCGCAAAAGTTCACCAATAGCTCTGTCAAAGCAGAACTCGGCTGCGAATGCTCTCGCAGCTTGGGAAAGTTAGGCGCAGCTGTTGACCAGCTCTGCCCGTGGCCACAGGCTGCTTCTTCCACCTTTCACTGGGGCAGAGCTTTTGCGGAACAGAGACGGCATTCTTCCAGTGCGTGTTCTCCAAGGAGCTGTGAAACAGAGCCTAGCACGCTGTCTCGCTGATACTGGCTTTCGGCAAGCAAGCGTGCCGCACCGCCTACATTCTGCACTCTGGCAGCCTAGTTGCCAGCTTTCGACAGGTGCTGTCCTAGCAAGGAAGCTCAGGCAGTCAAAGCCGGCGCAGGGCGGCACCTTTCTGCTTTGCCCGCCTAAGCGGCGTCACACTCCCAAGGATACTGTGTCCTTTCCCTCTGCACTGCGTCTGCCGACGTGCTCTCTGCATCTCGGAGCATAACGGCAAAGGACAACGTTTTGCACGGCAGGGTAGAAATGGCATTGCTAGCAGGAAAGCTAGATGCCTTGGAACTGCCCGCTTACCCCTTGCCACTCACTTCAGGCTCGTACGCTGAGCAGAACAGCCTGTTGTTCCTGAAGCTTCGCTGGCTGTCGTTCGTGCCCAGACGCGATTTCCTTCCCAAGGAGGCGAAGCGCCCTCTACTTCTCGCACCGAGCGCGCTGCTCCTGGCTTTCGCTTCTGCCGCAACGAGCTCGCTACGCGCACTTTTCTTCTCAACCCTGGGTGCCCTTGCCTTCTGCCTTTCTTGTCTCGTGAATGGAGACGGAAAGCTTCTCGGCTAGAACTCGCCTAGAACAACTGCGGCTGCACATTGAGCTGGCCCGGAACGCCCTGCTGAAACTTGCCTTCTGGCACCACATTCACGGGGCAGCCGTCTTTCTTCGGCCACCTGCCAAGCGGCCCCATATCGCCGCGCTCGTTGCACTCCGCTTGTCAGATTGGCTTCCCGTGGCGCTGATTTCAGCCTGGCCAAATACTAGCGCTCCGGAGAGCTGTCTCGCAGACAATAATGTCCCGGCATAGAAATTTGTCCTGCAATGTTCCCTCCTCTTTTCCCACACTGTGTTGCTCTGATGAATGCCTTGAGCATGGAACGACTTAAGGCAGCAAGTATTCCTCGCCGGCCACCTCTCGCTGTGCAAGAGGTACGCCGTGGACCCTGTGAACGCTGCCAAGCAAAAAGCAGAGCCGTGACCATAAAAGCGAGGAGAGAGCATGCACGAAGCACACTAGTTCTGTCTAGTGCTTTCCGTGCAGAGAGGCGGCAAAGCTGAATGCCGTGTCCGAGCTTGACAACTCGCTGGAGCACAGAAAGCCAAGAATGAAGAGGCGGAACACAGCCTTGGTTTCAGCAGCTTCCGGGACTGCAAAAGTTCACCAATAGCTCTGTCAAAGCAGAACTCGGCTGCGAATGCTCTCGCAGCTTGGGAAAGTTAGGCGCAGCTGTTGACCAGCTCTGCCCGTGGCCACAGGCTGCTTCTTCCACCTTTCACTGGGGCAGAGCTTTTGCGGAACAGAGACGGCATTCTTCCAGTGCGTGTTCTCCAAGGAGCTGTGAAACAGAGCCTAGCACGCTGTCTCGCTGATACTGGCTTTCGGCAAGCAAGCGTGCCGCACCGCCTACATTCTGCACTCTGGCAGCCTAGTTGCCAGCTTTCGACAGGTGCTGTCCTAGCAAGGAAGCTCAGGCAGTCAAAGCCGGCGCAGGGCGGCACCTTTCTGCTTTGCCCGCCTAAGCGGCGTCACACTCCCAAGGATACTGTGTCCTTTCCCTCTGCACTGCGTCTGCCGACGTGCTCTCTGCATCTCGGAGCATAACGGCAAAGGACAACGTTTTGCACGGCAGGGTAGAAATGGCATTGCTAGCAGGAAAGCTAGATGCCTTGGAACTGCCCGCTTACCCCTTGCCACTCACTTCAGGCTCGTACGCTGAGCAGAACAGCCTGTTGTTCCTGAAGCTTCGCTGGCTGTCGTTCGTGCCCAGACGCGATTTCCTTCCCAAGGAGGCGAAGCGCCCTCTACTTCTCGCACCGAGCGCGCTGCTCCTGGCTTTCGCTTCTGCCGCAACGAGCTCGCTACGCGCACTTTTCTTCTCAACCCTGGGTGCCCTTGCCTTCTGCCTTTCTTGTCTCGTGAATGGAGACGGAAAGCTTCTCGGCTAGAACTCGCCTAGAACAACTGCGGCTGCACATTGAGCTGGCCCGGAACGCCCTGCTGAAACTTGCCTTCTGGCACCACATTCACGGGGCAGCCGTCTTTCTTCGGCCACCTGCCAAGCGGCCCCATATCGCCGCGCTCGTTGCACTCCGCTTGTCAGATTGGCTTCCCGTGGCGCTGATTTCAGCCTGGCCAAATACTAGCGCTCCGGAGAGCTGTCTCGCAGACAATAATGTCCCGGCATAGAAATTTGTCCTGCAATGTTCCCTCCTCTTTTCCCACACTGTGTTGCTCTGATGAATGCCTTGAGCATGGAACGACTTAAGCCAGCAAGTATTCCTCGCCGGCCACCTCTCGCTGTGCAAGAGGTACGCCGTGGACCCTGTGAACGCTGCCAAGCAAAAAGCAGAGCCGTGACCATAAAAGCGAGGAGAGAGCATGCACGAAGCACACTAGTTCTGTCTAGTGCTTTCCGTGCAGAGAGGCGGCAAAGCTGAATGCCGTGTCCGAGCTTGACAACTCGCTGGAGCACAGAAAGCCAAGAATGAAGAGGCGGAACACAGCCTTGGTTTCAGCAGCTTCCGGGACTGCAAAAGTTCACCAATAGCTCTGTCAAAGCAGAACTCGGCTGCGAATGCTCTCGCAGCTTGGGAAAGTTAGGCGCAGCTGTTGACCAGCTCTGCCCGTGGCCACAGGCTGCTTCTTCCACCTTTCACTGGGGCAGAGCTTTTGCGGAACAGAGACGGCATTCTTCCAGTGCGTGTTCTCCAAGGAGCTGTGAAACAGAGCCTAGCACGCTGTCTCGCTGATACTGGCTTTCGGCAAGCAAGCGTGCCGCACCGCCTACATTCTGCACTCTGGCAGCCTAGTTGCCAGCTTTCGACAGGTGCTGTCCTAGCAAGGAAGCTCAGGCAGTCAAAGCCGGCGCAGGGCGGCACCTTTCTGCTTTGCCCGCCTAAGCGGCGTCACACTCCCAAGGATACTGTGTCCTTTCCCTCTGCACTGCGTCTGCCGACGTGCTCTCTGCATCTCGGAGCATAACGGCAAAGGACAACGTTTTGCACGGCAGGGTAGAAATGGCATTGCTAGCAGGAAAGCTAGATGCCTTGGAACTGCCCGCTTACCCCTTGCCACTCACTTCAGGCTCGTACGCTGAGCAGAACAGCCTGTTGTTCCTGAAGCTTCGCTGGCTGTCGTTCGTGCCCAGACGCGATTTCCTTCCCAAGGAGGCGAAGCGCCCTCTACTTCTCGCACCGAGCGCGCTGCTCCTGGCTTTCGCCTCTGCCGCAACGAGCTCGCTACGCGCACTTTTCTTCTCAACCCTGGGTGCCCTTGCCTTCTGCCTTTCTTGTCTCGTGAATGGAGACGGAAAGCTTCTCGGCTAGAACTCGCCTAGAACAACTGCGGCTGCACATTGAGCTGGCCCGGAACGCCCTGCTGAAACTTGCCTTCTGGCACCACATTCACGGGGCAGCCGTCTTTCTTCGGCCACCTGCCAAGCGGCCCCATATCGCCGCGCTCGTTGCACTCCGCTTGTCAGATTGGCTTCCCGTGGCGCTGATTTCAGCCTGGCCAAATACTAGCGCTCCGGAGAGCTGTCTCGCAGACAATAATGTCCCGGCATAGAAATTTGTCCTGCAATGTTCCCTCCTCTTTTCCCACACTGTGTTGCTCTGATGAATGCCTTGAGCATGGAACGACTTAAGGCAGCAAGTATTCCTCGCCGGCCACCTCTCGCTGTGCAAGAGGTACGCCGTGGACCCTGTGAACGCTGCCAAGCAAAAAGCAGAGCCGTGACCATAAAAGCGAGGAGAGAGCATGCACGAAGCACACTAGTTCTGTCTAGTGCTTTCCGTGCAGAGAGGCGGCAAAGCTGAATGCCGTGTCCGAGCTTGACAACTCGCTGGAGCACAGAAAGCCAAGAATGAAGAGGCGGAACACAGCCTTGGTTTCAGCAGCTTCCGGGACTGCAAAAGTTCACCAATAGCTCTGTCAAAGCAGAACTCGGCTGTGAATGCTCTCGCAGCTTGGGAAAGTTAGGCGCAGCTGTTGACCAGCTCTGCCCGTGGCCACAGGCTGCTTCTTCCACCTTTCACTGGGGCAGAGCTTTTGCGGAACAGAGACGGCATTCTTCCAGTGCGTGTTCTCCAAGGAGCTGTGAAACAGAGCCTAGCACGCTGTCTCGCTGATACTGGCTTTCGGCAAGCAAGCGTGCCGCACCGCCTACATTCTGCACTCTGGCAGCCTAGTTGCCAGCTTTCGACAGGTGCTGTCCTAGCAAGGAAGCTCAGGCAGTCAAAGCCGGCGCAGGGCGGCACCTTTCTGCTTTGCCCGCCTAAGCGGCGTCACACTCCCAAGGATACTGTGTCCTTTCCCTCTGCACTGCGTCTGCCGACGTGCTCTCTGCATCTCGGAGCATAACGGCAAAGGACAACGTTTTGCACGGCAGGGTAGAAATGGCATTGCTAGCAGGAAAGCTAGATGCCTTGGAACTGCCCGCTTACCCCTTGCCACTCACTTCAGGCTCGTACGCTGAGCAGAACAGCCTGTTGTTCCTGAAGCTTCGCTGGCTGTCGTTCGTGCCCAGACGCGATTTCCTTCCCAAGGAGGCGAAGCGCCCTCTACTTCTCGCACCGAGCGCGCTGCTCCTGGCTTTCGCCTCTGCCGCAACGAGCTCGCTACGCGCACTTTTCTTCTCAACCCTGGGTGCCCTTGCCTTCTGCCTTTCTTGTCTCGTGAATGGAGACGGAAAGCTTCTCGGCTAGAACTCGCCTAGAACAACTGCGGCTGCACATTGAGCTGGCCCGGAACGCCCTGCTGAAACTTGCCTTCTGGCACCACATTCACGGGGCAGCCGTCTTTCTTCGGCCACCTGCCAAGCGGCCCCATATCGCCGCGCTCGTTGCACTCCGCTTGTCAGATTGGCTTCCCGTGGCGCTGATTTCAGCCTGGCCAAATACTAGCGCTCCGGAGAGCTGTCTCGCAGACAATAATGTCCCGGCATAGAAATTTGTCCTGCAATGTTCCCTCCTCTTTTCCCACACTGTGTTGCTCTGATGAATGCCTTGAGCATGGAACGACTTAAGGCAGCAAGTATTCCTCGCCGGCCACCTCTCGCTGTGCAAGAGGTACGCCGTGGACCCTGTGAACGCTGCCAAGCAAAAAGCAGAGCCGTGACCATAAAAGCGAGGAGAGAGCATGCACGAAGCACACTAGTTCTGTCTAGTGCTTTCCGTGCAGAGAGGCGGCAAAGCTGAATGCCGTGTCCGAGCTTGACAACTCGCTGGAGCACAGAAAGCCAAGAATGAAGAGGCGGAACACAGCCTTGGTTTCAGCAGCTTCCGGGACTGCAAAAGTTCACCAATAGCTCTGTCAAAGCAGAACTCGGCTGCGAATGCTCTCGCAGCTTGGGAAAGTTAGGCGCAGCTGTTGACCAGCTCTGCCCGTGGCCACAGGCTGCTTCTTCCACCTTTCACTGGGGCAGAGCTTTTGCGGAACAGAGACGGCATTCTTCCAGTGCGTGTTCTCCAAGGAGCTGTGAAACAGAGCCTAGCACGCTGTCTCGCTGATACTGGCTTTCGGCAAGCAAGCGTGCCGCACCGCCTACATTCTGCACTCTGGCAGCCTAGTTGCCAGCTTTCGACAGGTGCTGTCCTAGCAAGGAAGCTCAGGCAGTCAAAGCCGGCGCAGGGCGGCACCTTTCTGCTTTGCCCGCCTAAGCGGCGTCACACTCCCAAGGATACTGTGTCCTTTCCCTCTGCACTGCGTCTGCCGACGTGCTCTCTGCATCTCGGAGCATAACGGCAAAGGACAACGTTTTGCACGGCAGGGTAGAAATGGCATTGCTAGCAGGAAAGCTAGATGCCTTGGAACTGCCCGCTTACCCCTTGCCACTCACTTCAGGCTCGTACGCTGAGCAGAACAGCCTGTTGTTCCTGAAGCTTCGCTGGCTGTCGTTCGTGCCCAGACGCGATTTCCTTCCCAAGGAGGCGAAGCGCCCTCTACTTCTCGCACCGAGCGCGCTGCTCCTGGCTTTCGCCTCTGCCGCAACGAGCTCGCTACGCGCACTTTTCTTCTCAACCCTGGGTGCCCTTGCCTTCTGCCTTTCTTGTCTCGTGAATGGAGACGGAAAGCTTCTCGGCTAGAACTCGCCTAGAACAACTGCGGCTGCACATTGAGCTGGCCCGGAACGCCCTGCTGAAACTTGCCTTCTGGCACCACATTCACGGGGCAGCCGTCTTTCTTCGGCCACCTGCCAAGCGGCCCCATATCGCCGCGCTCGTTGCACTCCGCTTGTCAGATTGGCTTCCCGTGGCGCTGATTTCAGCCTGGCCAAATACTAGCGCTCCGGAGAGCTGTCTCGCAGACAATAATGTCCCGGCATAGAAATTTGTCCTGCAATGTTCCCTCCTCTTTTCCCACACTGTGTTGCTCTGATGAATGCCTTGAGCATGGAACGACTTAAGGCAGCAAGTATTCCTCGCCGGCCACCTCTCGCTGTGCAAGAGGTACGCCGTGGACCCTGTGAACGCTGCCAAGCAAAAAGCAGAGCCGTGACCATAAAAGCGAGGAGAGAGCATGCACGAAGCACACTAGTTCTGTCTAGTGCTTTCCGTGCAGAGAGGCGGCAAAGCTGAATGCCGTGTCCGAGCTTGACAACTCGCTGGAGCACAGAAAGCCAAGAATGAAGAGGCGGAACACAGCCTTGGTTTCAGCAGCTTCCGGGACTGCAAAAGTTCACCAATAGCTCTGTCAAAGCAGAACTCGGCTGTGAATGCTCTCGCAGCTTGGGAAAGTTAGGCGCAGCTGTTGACCAGCTCTGCCCGTGGCCACAGGCTGCTTCTTCCACCTTTCACTGGGGCAGAGCTTTTGCGGAACAGAGACGGCATTCTTCCAGTGCGTGTTCTCCAAGGAGCTGTGAAACAGAGCCTAGCACGCTGTCTCGCTGATACTGGCTTTCGGCAAGCAAGCGTGCCGCACCGCCTACATTCTGCACTCTGGCAGCCTAGTTGCCAGCTTTCGACAGGTGCTGTCCTAGCAAGGAAGCTCAGGCAGTCAAAGCCGGCGCAGGGCGGCACCTTTCTGCTTTGCCCGCCTAAGCGGCGTCACACTCCCAAGGATACTGTGTCCTTTCCCTCTGCACTGCGTCTGCCGACGTGCTCTCTGCATCTCGGAGCATAACGGCAAAGGACAACGTTTTGCACGGCAGGGTAGAAATGGCATTGCTAGCAGGAAAGCTAGATGCCTTGGAACTGCCCGCTTACCCCTTGCCACTCACTTCAGGCTCGTACGCTGAGCAGAACAGCCTGTTGTTCCTGAAGCTTCGCTGGCTGTCGTTCGTGCCCAGACGCGATTTCCTTCCCAAGGAGGCGAAGCGCCCTCTACTTCTCGCACCGAGCGCGCTGCTCCTGGCTTTCGCTTCTGCCGCAACGAGCTCGCTACGCGCACTTTTCTTCTCAACCCTGGGTGCCCTTGCCTTCTGCCTTTCTTGTCTCGTGAATGGAGACGGAAAGCTTCTCGGCTAGAACTCGCCTAGAACAACTGCGGCTGCACATTGAGCTGGCCCGGAACGCCCTGCTGAAACTTGCCTTCTGGCACCACATTCACGGGGCAGCCGTCTTTCTTCGGCCACCTGCCAAGCGGCCCCATATCGCCGCGCTCGTTGCACTCCGCTTGTCAGATTGGCTTCCCGTGGCGCTGATTTCAGCCTGGCCAAATACTAGCGCTCCGGAGAGCTGTCTCGCAGACAATAATGTCCCGGCATAGAAATTTGTCCTGCAATGTTCCCTCCTCTTTTCCCACACTGTGTTGCTCTGATGAATGCCTTGAGCATGGAACGACTTAAGGCAGCAAGTATTCCTCGCCGGCCACCTCTCGCTGTGCAAGAGGTACGCCGTGGACCCTGTGAACGCTGCCAAGCAAAAAGCAGAGCCGTGACCATAAAAGCGAGGAGAGAGCATGCACGAAGCACACTAGTTCTGTCTAGTGCTTTCCGTGCAGAGAGGCGGCAAAGCTGAATGCCGTGTCCGAGCTTGACAACTCGCTGGAGCACAGAAAGCCAAGAATGAAGAGGCGGAACACAGCCTTGGTTTCAGCAGCTTCCGGGACTGCAAAAGTTCACCAATAGCTCTGTCAAAGCAGAACTCGGCTGCGAATGCTCTCGCAGCTTGGGAAAGTTAGGCGCAGCTGTTGACCAGCTCTGCCCGTGGCCACAGGCTGCTTCTTCCACCTTTCACTGGGGCAGAGCTTTTGCGGAACAGAGACGGCATTCTTCCAGTGCGTGTTCTCCAAGGAGCTGTGAAACAGAGCCTAGCACGCTGTCTCGCTGATACTGGCTTTCGGCAAGCAAGCGTGCCGCACCGCCTACATTCTGCACTCTGGCAGCCTAGTTGCCAGCTTTCGACAGGTGCTGTCCTAGCAAGGAAGCTCAGGCAGTCAAAGCCGGCGCAGGGCGGCACCTTTCTGCTTTGCCCGCCTAAGCGGCGTCACACTCCCAAGGATACTGTGTCCTTTCCCTCTGCACTGCGTCTGCCGACGTGCTCTCTGCATCTCGGAGCATAACGGCAAAGGACAACGTTTTGCACGGCAGGGTAGAAATGGCATTGCTAGCAGGAAAGCTAGATGCCTTGGAACTGCCCGCTTACCCCTTGCCACTCACTTCAGGCTCGTACGCTGAGCAGAACAGCCTGTTGTTCCTGAAGCTTCGCTGGCTGTCGTTCGTGCCCAGACGCGATTTCCTTCCCAAGGAGGCGAAGCGCCCTCTACTTCTCGCACCGAGCGCGCTGCTCCTGGCTTTCGCCTCTGCCGCAACGAGCTCGCTACGCGCACTTTTCTTCTCAACCCTGGGTGCCCTTGCCTTCTGCCTTTCTTGTCTCGTGAATGGAGACGGAAAGCTTCTCGGCTAGAACTCGCCTAGAACAACTGCGGCTGCACATTGAGCTGGCCCGGAACGCCCTGCTGAAACTTGCCTTCTGGCACCACATTCACGGGGCAGCCGTCTTTCTTCGGCCACCTGCCAAGCGGCCCCATATCGCCGCGCTCGTTGCACTCCGCTTGTCAGATTGGCTTCCCGTGGCGCTGATTTCAGCCTGGCCAAATACTAGCGCTCCGGAGAGCTGTCTCGCAGACAATAATGTCCCGGCATAGAAATTTGTCCTGCAATGTTCCCTCCTCTTTTCCCACACTGTGTTGCTCTGATGAATGCCTTGAGCATGGAACGACTTAAGGCAGCAAGTATTCCTCGCCGGCCACCTCTCGCTGTGCAAGAGGTACGCCGTGGACCCTGTGAACGCTGCCAAGCAAAAAGCAGAGCCGTGACCATAAAAGCGAGGAGAGAGCATGCACGAAGCACACTAGTTCTGTCTAGTGCTTTCCGTGCAGAGAGGCGGCAAAGCTGAATGCCGTGTCCGAGCTTGACAACTCGCTGGAGCACAGAAAGCCAAGAATGAAGAGGCGGAACACAGCCTTGGTTTCAGCAGCTTCCGGGACTGCAAAAGTTCACCAATAGCTCTGTCAAAGCAGAACTCGGCTGCGAATGCTCTCGCAGCTTGGGAAAGTTAGGCGCAGCTGTTGACCAGCTCTGCCCGTGGCCACAGGCTGCTTCTTCCACCTTTCACTGGGGCAGAGCTTTTGCGGAACAGAGACGGCATTCTTCCAGTGCGTGTTCTCCAAGGAGCTGTGAAACAGAGCCTAGCACGCTGTCTCGCTGATACTGGCTTTCGGCAAGCAAGCGTGCCGCACCGCCTACATTCTGCACTCTGGCAGCCTAGTTGCCAGCTTTCGACAGGTGCTGTCCTAGCAAGGAAGCTCAGGCAGTCAAAGCCGGCGCAGGGCGGCACCTTTCTGCTTTGCCCGCCTAAGCGGCGTCACACTCCCAAGGATACTGTGTCCTTTCCCTCTGCACTGCGTCTGCCGACGTGCTCTCTGCATCTCGGAGCATAACGGCAAAGGACAACGTTTTGCACGGCAGGGTAGAAATGGCATTGCTAGCAGGAAAGCTAGATGCCTTGGAACTGCCCGCTTACCCCTTGCCACTCACTTCAGGCTCGTACGCTGAGCAGAACAGCCTGTTGTTCCTGAAGCTTCGCTGGCTGTCGTTCGTGCCCAGACGCGATTTCCTTCCCAAGGAGGCGAAGCGCCCTCTACTTCTCGCACCGAGCGCGCTGCTCCTGGCTTTCGCTTCTGCCGCAACGAGCTCGCTACGCGCACTTTTCTTCTCAACCCTGGGTGCCCTTGCCTTCTGCCTTTCTTGTCTCGTGAATGGAGACGGAAAGCTTCTCGGCTAGAACTCGCCTAGAACAACTGCGGCTGCACATTGAGCTGGCCCGGAACGCCCTGCTGAAACTTGCCTTCTGGCACCACATTCACGGGGCAGCCGTCTTTCTTCGGCCACCTGCCAAGCGGCCCCATATCGCCGCGCTCGTTGCACTCCGCTTGTCAGATTGGCTTCCCGTGGCGCTGATTTCAGCCTGGCCAAATACTAGCGCTCCGGAGAGCTGTCTCGCAGACAATAATGTCCCGGCATAGAAATTTGTCCTGCAATGTTCCCTCCTCTTTTCCCACACTGTGTTGCTCTGATGAATGCCTTGAGCATGGAACGACTTAAGGCAGCAAGTATTCCTCGCCGGCCACCTCTCGCTGTGCAAGAGGTACGCCGTGGACCCTGTGAACGCTGCCAAGCAAAAAGCAGAGCCGTGACCATAAAAGCGAGGAGAGAGCATGCACGAAGCACACTAGTTCTGTCTAGTGCTTTCCGTGCAGAGAGGCGGCAAAGCTGAATGCCGTGTCCGAGCTTGACAACTCGCTGGAGCACAGAAAGCCAAGAATGAAGAGGCGGAACACAGCCTTGGTTTCAGCAGCTTCCGGGACTGCAAAAGTTCACCAATAGCTCTGTCAAAGCAGAACTCGGCTGCGAATGCTCTCGCAGCTTGGGAAAGTTAGGCGCAGCTGTTGACCAGCTCTGCCCGTGGCCACAGGCTGCTTCTTCCACCTTTCACTGGGGCAGAGCTTTTGCGGAACAGAGACGGCATTCTTCCAGTGCGTGTTCTCCAAGGAGCTGTGAAACAGAGCCTAGCACGCTGTCTCGCTGATACTGGCTTTCGGCAAGCAAGCGTGCCGCACCGCCTACATTCTGCACTCTGGCAGCCTAGTTGCCAGCTTTCGACAGGTGCTGTCCTAGCAAGGAAGCTCAGGCAGTCAAAGCCGGCGCAGGGCGGCACCTTTCTGCTTTGCCCGCCTAAGCGGCGTCACACTCCCAAGGATACTGTGTCCTTTCCCTCTGCACTGCGTCTGCCGACGTGCTCTCTGCATCTCGGAGCATAACGGCAAAGGACAACGTTTTGCACGGCAGGGTAGAAATGGCATTGCTAGCAGGAAAGCTAGATGCCTTGGAACTGCCCGCTTACCCCTTGCCACTCACTTCAGGCTCGTACGCTGAGCAGAACAGCCTGTTGTTCCTGAAGCTTCGCTGGCTGTCGTTCGTGCCCAGACGCGATTTCCTTCCCAAGGAGGCGAAGCGCCCTCTACTTCTCGCACCGAGCGCGCTGCTCCTGGCTTTCGCCTCTGCCGCAACGAGCTCGCTACGCGCACTTTTCTTCTCAACCCTGGGTGCCCTTGCCTTCTGCCTTTCTTGTCTCGTGAATGGAGACGGAAAGCTTCTCGGCTAGAACTCGCCTAGAACAACTGCGGCTGCACATTGAGCTGGCCCGGAACGCCCTGCTGAAACTTGCCTTCTGGCACCACATTCACGGGGCAGCCGTCTTTCTTCGGCCACCTGCCAAGCGGCCCCATATCGCCGCGCTCGTTGCACTCCGCTTGTCAGATTGGCTTCCCGTGGCGCTGATTTCAGCCTGGCCAAATACTAGCGCTCCGGAGAGCTGTCTCGCAGACAATAATGTCCCGGCATAGAAATTTGTCCTGCAATGTTCCCTCCTCTTTTCCCACACTGTGTTGCTCTGATGAATGCCTTGAGCATGGAACGACTTAAGGCAGCAAGTATTCCTCGCCGGCCACCTCTCGCTGTGCAAGAGGTACGCCGTGGACCCTGTGAACGCTGCCAAGCAAAAAGCAGAGCCGTGACCATAAAAGCGAGGAGAGAGCATGCACGAAGCACACTAGTTCTGTCTAGTGCTTTCCGTGCAGAGAGGCGGCAAAGCTGAATGCCGTGTCCGAGCTTGACAACTCGCTGGAGCACAGAAAGCCAAGAATGAAGAGGCGGAACACAGCCTTGGTTTCAGCAGCTTCCGGGACTGCAAAAGTTCACCAATAGCTCTGTCAAAGCAGAACTCGGCTGCGAATGCTCTCGCAGCTTGGGAAAGTTAGGCGCAGCTGTTGACCAGCTCTGCCCGTGGCCACAGGCTGCTTCTTCCACCTTTCACTGGGGCAGAGCTTTTGCGGAACAGAGACGGCATTCTTCCAGTGCGTGTTCTCCAAGGAGCTGTGAAACAGAGCCTAGCACGCTGTCTCGCTGATACTGGCTTTCGGCAAGCAAGCGTGCCGCACCGCCTACATTCTGCACTCTGGCAGCCTAGTTGCCAGCTTTCGACAGGTGCTGTCCTAGCAAGGAAGCTCAGGCAGTCAAAGCCGGTGCAGGGCGGCACCTTTCTGCTTTGCCCGCCTAAGCGGCGTCACACTCCCAAGGATACTGTGTCCTTTCCCTCTGCACTGCGTCTGCCGACGTGCTCTCTGCATCTCGGAGCATAACGGCAAAGGACAACGTTTTGCACGGCAGGGTAGAAATGGCATTGCTAGCAGGAAAGCTAGATGCCTTGGAACTGCCCGCTTACCCCTTGCCACTCACTTCAGGCTCGTACGCTGAGCAGAACAGCCTGTTGTTCCTGAAGCTTCGCTGGCTGTCGTTCGTGCCCAGACGCGATTTCCTTCCCAAGGAGGCGAAGCGCCCTCTACTTCTCGCACCGAGCGCGCTGCTCCTGGCTTTCGCCTCTGCCGCAACGAGCTCGCTACGCGCACTTTTCTTCTCAACCCTGGGTGCCCTTGCCTTCTGCCTTTCTTGTCTCGTGAATGGAGACGGAAAGCTTCTCGGCTAGAACTCGCCTAGAACAACTGCGGCTGCACATTGAGCTGGCCCGGAACGCCCTGCTGAAACTTGCCTTCTGGCACCACATTCACGGGGCAGCCGTCTTTCTTCGGCCACCTGCCAAGCGGCCCCATATCGCCGCGCTCGTTGCACTCCGCTTGTCAGATTGGCTTCCCGTGGCGCTGATTTCAGCCTGGCCAAATACTAGCGCTCCGGAGAGCTGTCTCGCAGACAATAATGTCCCGGCATAGAAATTTGTCCTGCAATGTTCCCTCCTCTTTTCCCACACTGTGTTGCTCTGATGAATGCCTTGAGCATGGAACGACTTAAGCCAGCAAGTATTCCTCGCCGGCCACCTCTCGCTGTGCAAGAGGTACGCCGTGGACCCTGTGAACGCTGCCAAGCAAAAAGCAGAGCCGTGACCATAAAAGCGAGGAGAGAGCATGCACGAAGCACACTAGTTCTGTCTAGTGCTTTCCGTGCAGAGAGGCGGCAAAGCTGAATGCCGTGTCCGAGCTTGACAACTCGCTGGAGCACAGAAAGCCAAGAATGAAGAGGCGGAACACAGCCTTGGTTTCAGCAGCTTCCGGGACTGCAAAAGTTCACCAATAGCTCTGTCAAAGCAGAACTCGGCTGCGAATGCTCTCGCAGCTTGGGAAAGTTAGGCGCAGCTGTTGACCAGCTCTGCCCGTGGCCACAGGCTGCTTCTTCCACCTTTCACTGGGGCAGAGCTTTTGCGGAACAGAGACGGCATTCTTCCAGTGCGTGTTCTCCAAGGAGCTGTGAAACAGAGCCTAGCACGCTGTCTCGCTGATACTGGCTTTCGGCAAGCAAGCGTGCCGCACCGCCTACATTCTGCACTCTGGCAGCCTAGTTGCCAGCTTTCGACAGGTGCTGTCCTAGCAAGGAAGCTCAGGCAGTCAAAGCCGGCGCAGGGCGGCACCTTTCTGCTTTGCCCGCCTAAGCGGCGTCACACTCCCAAGGATACTGTGTCCTTTCCCTCTGCACTGCGTCTGCCGACGTGCTCTCTGCATCTCGGAGCATAACGGCAAAGGACAACGTTTTGCACGGCAGGGTAGAAATGGCATTGCTAGCAGGAAAGCTAGATGCCTTGGAACTGCCCGCTTACCCCTTGCCACTCACTTCAGGCTCGTACGCTGAGCAGAACAGCCTGTTGTTCCTGAAGCTTCGCTGGCTGTCGTTCGTGCCCAGACGCGATTTCCTTCCCAAGGAGGCGAAGCGCCCTCTACTTCTCGCACCGAGCGCGCTGCTCCTGGCTTTCGCCTCTGCCGCAACGAGCTCGCTACGCGCACTTTTCTTCTCAACCCTGGGTGCCCTTGCCTTCTGCCTTTCTTGTCTCGTGAATGGAGACGGAAAGCTTCTCGGCTAGAACTCGCCTAGAACAACTGCGGCTGCACATTGAGCTGGCCCGGAACGCCCTGCTGAAACTTGCCTTCTGGCACCACATTCACGGGGCAGCCGTCTTTCTTCGGCCACCTGCCAAGCGGCCCCATATCGCCGCGCTCGTTGCACTCCGCTTGTCAGATTGGCTTCCCGTGGCGCTGATTTCAGCCTGGCCAAATACTAGCGCTCCGGAGAGCTGTCTCGCAGACAATAATGTCCCGGCATAGAAATTTGTCCTGCAATGTTCCCTCCTCTTTTCCCACACTGTGTTGCTCTGATGAATGCCTTGAGCATGGAACGACTTAAGCCAGCAAGTATTCCTCGCCGGCCACCTCTCGCTGTGCAAGAGGTACGCCGTGGACCCTGTGAACGCTGCCAAGCAAAAAGCAGAGCCGTGACCATAAAAGCGAGGAGAGAGCATGCACGAAGCACACTAGTTCTGTCTAGTGCTTTCCGTGCAGAGAGGCGGCAAAGCTGAATGCCGTGTCCGAGCTTGACAACTCGCTGGAGCACAGAAAGCCAAGAATGAAGAGGCGGAACACAGCCTTGGTTTCAGCAGCTTCCGGGACTGCAAAAGTTCACCAATAGCTCTGTCAAAGCAGAACTCGGCTGCGAATGCTCTCGCAGCTTGGGAAAGTTAGGCGCAGCTGTTGACCAGCTCTGCCCGTGGCCACAGGCTGCTTCTTCCACCTTTCACTGGGGCAGAGCTTTTGCGGAGCAGAGACGGCATTCTTCCAGTGCGTGTTCTCCAAGGAGCTGTGAAACAGAGCCTAGCACGCTGTCTCGCTGATACTGGCTTTCGGCAAGCAAGCGTGCCGCACCGCCTACATTCTGCACTCTGGCAGCCTAGTTGCCAGCTTTCGACAGGTGCTGTCCTAGCAAGGAAGCTCAGGCAGTCAAAGCCGGCGCAGGGCGGCACCTTTCTGCTTTGCCCGCCTAAGCGGCGTCACACTCCCAAGGATACTGTGTCCTTTCCCTCTGCACTGCGTCTGCCGACGTGCTCTCTGCATCTCGGAGCATAACGGCAAAGGACAACGTTTTGCACGGCAGGGTAGAAATGGCATTGCTAGCAGGAAAGCTAGATGCCTTGGAACTGCCCGCTTACCCCTTGCCACTCACTTCAGGCTCGTACGCTGAGCAGAACAGCCTGTTGTTCCTGAAGCTTCGCTGGCTGTCGTTCGTGCCCAGACGCGATTTCCTTCCCAAGGAGGCGAAGCGCCCTCTACTTCTCGCACCGAGCGCGCTGCTCCTGGCTTTCGCTTCTGCCGCAACGAGCTCGCTACGCGCACTTTTCTTCTCAACCCTGGGTGCCCTTGCCTTCTGCCTTTCTTGTCTCGTGAATGGAGACGGAAAGCTTCTCGGCTAGAACTCGCCTAGAACAACTGCGGCTGCACATTGAGCTGGCCCGGAACGCCCTGCTGAAACTTGCCTTCTGGCACCACATTCACGGGGCAGCCGTCTTTCTTCGGCCACCTGCCAAGCGGCCCCATATCGCCGCGCTCGTTGCACTCCGCTTGTCAGATTGGCTTCCCGTGGCGCTGATTTCAGCCTGGCCAAATACTAGCGCTCCGGAGAGCTGTCTCGCAGACAATAATGTCCCGGCATAGAAATTTGTCCTGCAATGTTCCCTCCTCTTTTCCCACACTGTGTTGCTCTGATGAATGCCTTGAGCATGGAACGACTTAAGGCAGCAAGTATTCCTCGCCGGCCACCTCTCGCTGTGCAAGAGGTACGCCGTGGACCCTGTGAACGCTGCCAAGCAAAAAGCAGAGCCGTGACCATAAAAGCGAGGAGAGAGCATGCACGAAGCACACTAGTTCTGTCTAGTGCTTTCCGTGCAGAGAGGCGGCAAAGCTGAATGCCGTGTCCGAGCTTGACAACTCGCTGGAGCACAGAAAGCCAAGAATGAAGAGGCGGAACACAGCCTTGGTTTCAGCAGCTTCCGGGACTGCAAAAGTTCACCAATAGCTCTGTCAAAGCAGAACTCGGCTGCGAATGCTCTCGCAGCTTGGGAAAGTTAGGCGCAGCTGTTGACCAGCTCTGCCCGTGGCCACAGGCTGCTTCTTCCACCTTTCACTGGGGCAGAGCTTTTGCGGAACAGAGACGGCATTCTTCCAGTGCGTGTTCTCCAAGGAGCTGTGAAACAGAGCCTAGCACGCTGTCTCGCTGATACTGGCTTTCGGCAAGCAAGCGTGCCGCACCGCCTACATTCTGCACTCTGGCAGCCTAGTTGCCAGCTTTCGACAGGTGCTGTCCTAGCAAGGAAGCTCAGGCAGTCAAAGCCGGCGCAGGGCGGCACCTTTCTGCTTTGCCCGCCTAAGCGGCGTCACACTCCCAAGGATACTGTGTCCTTTCCCTCTGCACTGCGTCTGCCGACGTGCTCTCTGCATCTCGGAGCATAACGGCAAAGGACAACGTTTTGCACGGCAGGGTAGAAATGGCATTGCTAGCAGGAAAGCTAGATGCCTTGGAACTGCCCGCTTACCCCTTGCCACTCACTTCAGGCTCGTACGCTGAGCAGAATAGCCTGTTGTTCCTGAAGCTTCGCTGGCTGTCGTTCGTGCCCAGACGCGATTTCCTTCCCAAGGAGGCGAAGCGCCCTCTACTTCTCGCACCGAGCGCGCTGCTCCTGGCTTTCGCTTCTGCCGCAACGAGCTCGCTACGCGCACTTTTCTTCTCAACCCTGGGTGCCCTTGCCTTCTGCCTTTCTTGTCTCGTGAATGGAGACGGAAAGCTTCTCGGCTAGAACTCGCCTAGAACAACTGCGGCTGCACATTGAGCTGGCCCGGAACGCCCTGCTGAAACTTGCCTTCTGGCACCACATTCACGGGGCAGCCGTCTTTCTTCGGCCACCTGCCAAGCGGCCCCATATCGCCGCGCTCGTTGCACTCCGCTTGTCAGATTGGCTTCCCGTGGCGCTGATTTCAGCCTGGCCAAATACTAGCGCTCCGGAGAGCTGTCTCGCAGACAATAATGTCCCGGCATAGAAATTTGTCCTGCAATATTCCCTCCTCTTTTCCCACACTGTGTTGCTCTGATGAATGCCTTGAGCATGGAACGACTTAAGCCAGCAAGTATTCCTCGCCGGCCACCTCTCGCTGTGCAAGAGGTACGCCGTGGACCCTGTGAACGCTGCCAAGCAAAAAGCAGAGCCGTGACCATAAAAGCGAGGAGAGAGCATGCACGAAGCACACTAGTTCTGTCTAGTGCTTTCCGTGCAGAGAGGCGGCAAAGCTGAATGCCGTGTCCGAGCTTGACAACTCGCTGGAGCACAGAAAGCCAAGAATGAAGAGGCGGAACACAGCCTTGGTTTCAGCAGCTTCCGGGACTGCAAAAGTTCACCAATAGCTCTGTCAAAGCAGAACTCGGCTGCGAATGCTCTCGCAGCTTGGGAAAGTTAGGCGCAGCTGTTGACCAGCTCTGCCCGTGGCCACAGGCTGCTTCTTCCACCTTTCACTGGGGCAGAGCTTTTGCGGAACAGAGACGGCATTCTTCCAGTGCGTGTTCTCCAAGGAGCTGTGAAACAGAGCCTAGCACGCTGTCTCGCTGATACTGGCTTTCGGCAAGCAAGCGTGCCGCACCGCCTACATTCTGCACTCTGGCAGCCTAGTTGCCAGCTTTCGACAGGTGCTGTCCTAGCAAGGAAGCTCAGGCAGTCAAAGCCGGCGCAGGGCGGCACCTTTCTGCTTTGCCCGCCTAAGCGGCGTCACACTCCCAAGGATACTGTGTCCTTTCCCTCTGCACTGCGTCTGCCGACGTGCTCTCTGCATCTCGGAGCATAACGGCAAAGGACAACGTTTTGCACGGCAGGGTAGAAATGGCATTGCTAGCAGGAAAGCTAGATGCCTTGGAACTGCCCGCTTACCCCTTGCCACTCACTTCAGGCTCGTACGCTGAGCAGAACAGCCTGTTGTTCCTGAAGCTTCGCTGGCTGTCGTTCGTGCCCAGACGCGATTTCCTTCCCAAGGAGGCGAAGCGCCCTCTACTTCTCGCACCGAGCGCGCTGCTCCTGGCTTTCGCTTCTGCCGCAACGAGCTCGCTACGCGCACTTTTCTTCTCAACCCTGGGTGCCCTTGCCTTCTGCCTTTCTTGTCTCGTGAATGGAGACGGAAAGCTTCTCGGCTAGAACTCGCCTAGAACAACTGCGGCTGCACATTGAGCTGGCCCGGAACGCCCTGCTGAAACTTGCCTTCTGGCACCACATTCACGGGGCAGCCGTCTTTCTTCGGCCACCTGCCAAGCGGCCCCATATCGCCGCGCTCGTTGCACTCCGCTTGTCAGATTGGCTTCCCGTGGCGCTGATTTCAGCCTGGCCAAATACTAGCGCTCCGGAGAGCTGTCTCGCAGACAATAATGTCCCGGCATAGAAATTTGTCCTGCAATGTTCCCTCCTCTTTTCCCACACTGTGTTGCTCTGATGAATGCCTTGAGCATGGAACGACTTAAGGCAGCAAGTATTCCTCGCCGGCCACCTCTCGCTGTGCAAGAGGTACGCCGTGGACCCTGTGAACGCTGCCAAGCAAAAAGCAGAGCCGTGACCATAAAAGCGAGGAGAGAGCATGCACGAAGCACACTAGTTCTGTCTAGTGCTTTCCGTGCAGAGAGGCGGCAAAGCTGAATGCCGTGTCCGAGCTTGACAACTCGCTGGAGCACAGAAAGCCAAGAATGAAGAGGCGGAACACAGCCTTGGTTTCAGCAGCTTCCGGGACTGCAAAAGTTCACCAATAGCTCTGTCAAAGCAGAACTCGGCTGCGAATGCTCTCGCAGCTTGGGAAAGTTAGGCGCAGCTGTTGACCAGCTCTGCCCGTGGCCACAGGCTGCTTCTTCCACCTTTCACTGGGGCAGAGCTTTTGCGGAACAGAGACGGCATTCTTCCAGTGCGTGTTCTCCAAGGAGCTGTGAAACAGAGCCTAGCACGCTGTCTCGCTGATACTGGCTTTCGGCAAGCAAGCGTGCCGCACCGCCTACATTCTGCACTCTGGCAGCCTAGTTGCCAGCTTTCGACAGGTGCTGTCCTAGCAAGGAAGCTCAGGCAGTCAAAGCCGGCGCAGGGCGGCACCTTTCTGCTTTGCCCGCCTAAGCGGCGTCACACTCCCAAGGATACTGTGTCCTTTCCCTCTGCACTGCGTCTGCCGACGTGCTCTCTGCATCTCGGAGCATAACGGCAAAGGACAACGTTTTGCACGGCAGGGTAGAAATGGCATTGCTAGCAGGAAAGCTAGATGCCTTGGAACTGCCCGCTTACCCCTTGCCACTCACTTCAGGCTCGTACGCTGAGCAGAACAGCCTGTTGTTCCTGAAGCTTCGCTGGCTGTCGTTCGTGCCCAGACGCGATTTCCTTCCCAAGGAGGCGAAGCGCCCTCTACTTCTCGCACCGAGCGCGCTGCTCCTGGCTTTCGCTTCTGCCGCAACGAGCTCGCTACGCGCACTTTTCTTCTCAACCCTGGGTGCCCTTGCCTTCTGCCTTTCTTGTCTCGTGAATGGAGACGGAAAGCTTCTCGGCTAGAACTCGCCTAGAACAACTGCGGCTGCACATTGAGCTGGCCCGGAACGCCCTGCTGAAACTTGCCTTCTGGCACCACATTCACGGGGCAGCCGTCTTTCTTCGGCCACCTGCCAAGCGGCCCCATATCGCCGCGCTCGTTGCACTCCGCTTGTCAGATTGGCTTCCCGTGGCGCTGATTTCAGCCTGGCCAAATACTAGCGCTCCGGAGAGCTGTCTCGCAGACAATAATGTCCCGGCATAGAAATTTGTCCTGCAATGTTCCCTCCTCTTTTCCCACTCTGTGTTGCTCTGATGAATGCCTTGAGCATGGAACGACTTAAGCCAGCAAGTATTCCTCGCCGGCCACCTCTCGCTGTGCAAGAGGTACGCCGTGGACCCTGTGAACGCTGCCAAGCAAAAAGCAGAGCCGTGACCATAAAAGCGAGGAGAGAGCATGCACGAAGCACACTAGTTCTGTCTAGTGCTTTCCGTGCAGAGAGGCGGCAAAGCTGAATGCCGTGTCCGAGCTTGACAACTCGCTGGAGCACAGAAAGCCAAGAATGAAGAGGCGGAACACAGCCTTGGTTTCAGCAGCTTCCGGGACTGCAAAAGTTCACCAATAGCTCTGTCAAAGCAGAACTCGGCTGCGAATGCTCTCGCAGCTTGGGAAAGTTAGGCGCAGCTGTTGACCAGCTCTGCCCGTGGCCACAGGCTGCTTCTTCCACCTTTCACTGGGGCAGAGCTTTTGCGGAACAGAGACGGCATTCTTCCAGTGCGTGTTCTCCAAGGAGCTGTGAAACAGAGCCTAGCACGCTGTCTCGCTGATACTGGCTTTCGGCAAGCAAGCGTGCCGCACCGCCTACATTCTGCACTCTGGCAGCCTAGTTGCCAGCTTTCGACAGGTGCTGTCCTAGCAAGGAAGCTCAGGCAGTCAAAGCCGGCGCAGGGCGGCACCTTTCTGCTTTGCCCGCCTAAGCGGCGTCACACTCCCAAGGATACTGTGTCCTTTCCCTCTGCACTGCGTCTGCCGACGTGCTCTCTGCATCTCGGAGCATAACGGCAAAGGACAACGTTTTGCACGGCAGGGTAGAAATGGCATTGCTAGCAGGAAAGCTAGATGCCTTGGAACTGCCCGCTTACCCCTTGCCACTCACTTCAGGCTCGTACGCTGAGCAGAACAGCCTGTTGTTCCTGAAGCTTCGCTGGCTGTCGTTCGTGCCCAGACGCGATTTCCTTCCCAAGGAGGCGAAGCGCCCTCTACTTCTCGCACCGAGCGCGCTGCTCCTGGCTTTCGCCTCTGCCGCAACGAGCTCGCTACGCGCACTTTTCTTCTCAACCCTGGGTGCCCTTGCCTTCTGCCTTTCTTGTCTCGTGAATGGAGACGGAAAGCTTCTCGGCTAGAACTCGCCTAGAACAACTGCGGCTGCACATTGAGCTGGCCCGGAACGCCCTGCTGAAACTTGCCTTCTGGCACCACATTCACGGGGCAGCCGTCTTTCTTCGGCCACCTGCCAAGCGGCCCCATATCGCCGCGCTCGTTGCACTCCGCTTGTCAGATTGGCTTCCCGTGGCGCTGATTTCAGCCTGGCCAAATACTAGCGCTCCGGAGAGCTGTCTCGCAGACAATAATGTCCCGGCATAGAAATTTGTCCTGCAATGTTCCCTCCTCTTTTCCCACACTGTGTTGCTCTGATGAATGCCTTGAGCATGGAACGACTTAAGGCAGCAAGTATTCCTTGCCGGCCACCTCTCGCTGTGCAAGAGGTACGCCGTGGACCCTGTGAACGCTGCCAAGCAAAAAGCAGAGCCGTGACCATAAAAGCGAGGAGAGAGCATGCACGAAGCACACTAGTTCTGTCTAGTGCTTTCCGTGCAGAGAGGCGGCAAAGCTGAATGCCGTGTCCGAGCTTGACAACTCGCTGGAGCACAGAAAGCCAAGAATGAAGAGGCGGAACACAGCCTTGGTTTCAGCAGCTTCCGGGACTGCAAAAGTTCACCAATAGCTCTGTCAAAGCAGAACTCGGCTGTGAATGCTCTCGCAGCTTGGGAAAGTTAGGCGCAGCTGTTGACCAGCTCTGCCCGTGGCCACAGGCTGCTTCTTCCACCTTTCACTGGGGCAGAGCTTTTGCGGAACAGAGACGGCATTCTTCCAGTGCGTGTTCTCCAAGGAGCTGTGAAACAGAGCCTAGCACGCTGTCTCGCTGATACTGGCTTTCGGCAAGCAAGCGTGCCGCACCGCCTACATTCTGCACTCTGGCAGCCTAGTTGCCAGCTTTCGACAGGTGCTGTCCTAGCAAGGAAGCTCAGGCAGTCAAAGCCGGCGCAGGGCGGCACCTTTCTGCTTTGCCCGCCTAAGCGGCGTCACACTCCCAAGGATACTGTGTCCTTTCCCTCTGCACTGCGTCTGCCGACGTGCTCTCTGCATCTCGGAGCATAACGGCAAAGGACAACGTTTTGCACGGCAGGGTAGAAATGGCATTGCTAGCAGGAAAGCTAGATGCCTTGGAACTGCCCGCTTACCCCTTGCCACTCACTTCAGG
The DNA here is from genome assembly GCF_963662255.1 of Cinclus cinclus. NCBI lineage: Eukaryota > Metazoa > Chordata > Aves > Passeriformes > Cinclidae > Cinclus > Cinclus cinclus. The sequence continues at coordinate 103,566 of NW_026912036.1, forward strand.
CTCGTACGCTGAGCAGAACAGCCTGTTGTTCCTGAAGCTTCGCTGGCTGTCGTTCGTGCCCAGACGCGATTTCCTTCCCAAGGAGGCGAAGCGCCCTCTACTTCTCGCACCGAGCGCGCTGCTCCTGGCTTTCGCTTCTGCCGCAACGAGCTCGCTACGCGCACTTTTCTTCTCAACCCTGGGTGCCCTTGCCTTCTGCCTTTCTTGTCTCGTGAATGGAGACGGAAAGCTTCTCGGCTAGAACTCGCCTAGAACAACTGCGGCTGCACATTGAGCTGGCCCGGAACGCCCTGCTGAAACTTGCCTTCTGGCACCACATTCACGGGGCAGCCGTCTTTCTTCGGCCACCTGCCAAGCGGCCCCATATCGCCGCGCTCGTTGCACTCCGCTTGTCAGATTGGCTTCCCGTGGCGCTGATTTCAGCCTGGCCAAATACTAGCGCTCCGGAGAGCTGTCTCGCAGACAATAATGTCCCGGCATAGAAATTTGTCCTGCAATGTTCCCTCCTCTTTTCCCACACTGTGTTGCTCTGATGAATGCCTTGAGCATGGAACGACTTAAGGCAGCAAGTATTCCTCGCCGGCCACCTCTCGCTGTGCAAGAGGTACGCCGTGGACCCTGTGAACGCTGCCAAGCAAAAAGCAGAGCCGTGACCATAAAAGCGAGGAGAGAGCATGCACGAAGCACACTAGTTCTGTCTAGTGCTTTCCGTGCAGAGAGGCGGCAAAGCTGAATGCCGTGTCCGAGCTTGACAACTCGCTGGAGCACAGAAAGCCAAGAATGAAGAGGCGGAACACAGCCTTGGTTTCAGCAGCTTCCGGGACTGCAAAAGTTCACCAATAGCTCTGTCAAAGCAGAACTCGGCTGCGAATGCTCTCGCAGCTTGGGAAAGTTAGGCGCAGCTGTTGACCAGCTCTGCCCGTGGCCACAGGCTGCTTCTTCCACCTTTCACTGGGGCAGAGCTTTTGCGGAACAGAGACGGCATTCTTCCAGTGCGTGTTCTCCAAGGAGCTGTGAAACAGAGCCTAGCACGCTGTCTCGCTGATACTGGCTTTCGGCAAGCAAGCGTGCCGCACCGCCTACATTCTGCACTCTGGCAGCCTAGTTGCCAGCTTTCGACAGGTGCTGTCCTAGCAAGGAAGCTCAGGCAGTCAAAGCCGGCGCAGGGCGGCACCTTTCTGCTTTGCCCGCCTAAGCGGCGTCACACTCCCAAGGATACTGTGTCCTTTCCCTCTGCACTGCGTCTGCCGACGTGCTCTCTGCATCTCGGAGCATAACGGCAAAGGACAACGTTTTGCACGGCAGGGTAGAAATGGCATTGCTAGCAGGAAAGCTAGATGCCTTGGAACTGCCCGCTTACCCCTTGCCACTCACTTCAGGCTCGTACGCTGAGCAGAACAGCCTGTTGTTCCTGAAGCTTCGCTGGCTGTCGTTCGTGCCCAGACGCGATTTCCTTCCCAAGGAGGCGAAGCGCCCTCTACTTCTCGCACCGAGCGCGCTGCTCCTGGCTTTCGCTTCTGCCGCAACGAGCTCGCTACGCGCACTTTTCTTCTCAACCCTGGGTGCCCTTGCCTTCTGCCTTTCTTGTCTCGTGAATGGAGACGGAAAGCTTCTCGGCTAGAACTCGCCTAGAACAACTGCGGCTGCACATTGAGCTGGCCCGGAACGCCCTGCTGAAACTTGCCTTCTGGCACCACATTCACGGGGCAGCCGTCTTTCTTCGGCCACCTGCCAAGCGGCCCCATATCGCCGCGCTCGTTGCACTCCGCTTGTCAGATTGGCTTCCCGTGGCGCTGATTTCAGCCTGGCCAAATACTAGCGCTCCGGAGAGCTGTCTCGCAGACAATAATGTCCCGGCATAGAAATTTGTCCTGCAATGTTCCCTCCTCTTTTCCCACACTGTGTTGCTCTGATGAATGCCTTGAGCATGGAACGACTTAAGCCAGCAAGTATTCCTCGCCGGCCACCTCTCGCTGTGCAAGAGGTACGCCGTGGACCCTGTGAACGCTGCCAAGCAAAAAGCAGAGCCGTGACCATAAAAGCGAGGAGAGAGCATGCACGAAGCACACTAGTTCTGTCTAGTGCTTTCCGTGCAGAGAGGCGGCAAAGCTGAATGCCGTGTCCGAGCTTGACAACTCGCTGGAGCACAGAAAGCCAAGAATGAAGAGGCGGAACACAGCCTTGGTTTCAGCAGCTTCCGGGACTGCAAAAGTTCACCAATAGCTCTGTCAAAGCAGAACTCGGCTGCGAATGCTCTCGCAGCTTGGGAAAGTTAGGCGCAGCTGTTGACCAGCTCTGCCCGTGGCCACAGGCTGCTTCTTCCACCTTTCACTGGGGCAGAGCTTTTGCGGAACAGAGACGGCATTCTTCCAGTGCGTGTTCTCCAAGGAGCTGTGAAACAGAGCCTAGCACGCTGTCTCGCTGATACTGGCTTTCGGCAAGCAAGCGTGCCGCACCGCCTACATTCTGCACTCTGGCAGCCTAGTTGCCAGCTTTCGACAGGTGCTGTCCTAGCAAGGAAGCTCAGGCAGTCAAAGCCGGCGCAGGGCGGCACCTTTCTGCTTTGCCCGCCTAAGCGGCGTCACACTCCCAAGGATACTGTGTCCTTTCCCTCTGCACTGCGTCTGCCGACGTGCTCTCTGCATCTCGGAGCATAACGGCAAAGGACAACGTTTTGCACGGCAGGGTAGAAATGGCATTGCTAGCAGGAAAGCTAGATGCCTTGGAACTGCCCGCTTACCCCTTGCCACTCACTTCAGGCTCGTACGCTGAGCAGAACAGCCTGTTGTTCCTGAAGCTTCGCTGGCTGTCGTTCGTGCCCAGACGCGATTTCCTTCCCAAGGAGGCGAAGCGCCCTCTACTTCTCGCACCGAGCGCGCTGCTCCTGGCTTTCGCCTCTGCCGCAACGAGCTCGCTACGCGCACTTTTCTTCTCAACCCTGGGTGCCCTTGCCTTCTGCCTTTCTTGTCTCGTGAATGGAGACGGAAAGCTTCTCGGCTAGAACTCGCCTAGAACAACTGCGGCTGCACATTGAGCTGGCCCGGAACGCCCTGCTGAAACTTGCCTTCTGGCACCACATTCACGGGGCAGCCGTCTTTCTTCGGCCACCTGCCAAGCGGCCCCATATCGCCGCGCTCGTTGCACTCCGCTTGTCAGATTGGCTTCCCGTGGCGCTGATTTCAGCCTGGCCAAATACTAGCGCTCCGGAGAGCTGTCTCGCAGACAATAATGTCCCGGCATAGAAATTTGTCCTGCAATGTTCCCTCCTCTTTTCCCACACTGTGTTGCTCTGATGAATGCCTTGAGCATGGAACGACTTAAGGCAGCAAGTATTCCTCGCCGGCCACCTCTCGCTGTGCAAGAGGTACGCCGTGGACCCTGTGAACGCTGCCAAGCAAAAAGCAGAGCCGTGACCATAAAAGCGAGGAGAGAGCATGCACGAAGCACACTAGTTCTGTCTAGTGCTTTCCGTGCAGAGAGGCGGCAAAGCTGAATGCCGTGTCCGAGCTTGACAACTCGCTGGAGCACAGAAAGCCAAGAATGAAGAGGCGGAACACAGCCTTGGTTTCAGCAGCTTCCGGGACTGCAAAAGTTCACCAATAGCTCTGTCAAAGCAGAACTCGGCTGCGAATGCTCTCGCAGCTTGGGAAAGTTAGGCGCAGCTGTTGACCAGCTCTGCCCGTGGCCACAGGCTGCTTCTTCCACCTTTCACTGGGGCAGAGCTTTTGCGGAACAGAGACGGCATTCTTCCAGTGCGTGTTCTCCAAGGAGCTGTGAAACAGAGCCTAGCACGCTGTCTCGCTGATACTGGCTTTCGGCAAGCAAGCGTGCCGCACCGCCTACATTCTGCACTCTGGCAGCCTAGTTGCCAGCTTTCGACAGGTGCTGTCCTAGCAAGGAAGCTCAGGCAGTCAAAGCCGGTGCAGGGCGGCACCTTTCTGCTTTGCCCGCCTAAGCGGCGTCACACTCCCAAGGATACTGTGTCCTTTCCCTCTGCACTGCGTCTGCCGACGTGCTCTCTGCATCTCGGAGCATAACGGCAAAGGACAACGTTTTGCACGGCAGGGTAGAAATGGCATTGCTAGCAGGAAAGCTAGATGCCTTGGAACTGCCCGCTTACCCCTTGCCACTCACTTCAGGCTCGTACGCTGAGCAGAACAGCCTGTTGTTCCTGAAGCTTCGCTGGCTGTCGTTCGTGCCCAGACGCGATTTCCTTCCCAAGGAGGCGAAGCGCCCTCTACTTCTCGCACCGAGCGCGCTGCTCCTGGCTTTCGCCTCTGCCGCAACGAGCTCGCTACGCGCACTTTTCTTCTCAACCCTGGGTGCCCTTGCCTTCTGCCTTTCTTGTCTCGTGAATGGAGACGGAAAGCTTCTCGGCTAGAACTCGCCTAGAACAACTGCGGCTGCACATTGAGCTGGCCCGGAACGCCCTGCTGAAACTTGCCTTCTGGCACCACATTCACGGGGCAGCCGTCTTTCTTCGGCCACCTGCCAAGCGGCCCCATATCGCCGCGCTCGTTGCACTCCGCTTGTCAGATTGGCTTCCCGTGGCGCTGATTTCAGCCTGGCCAAATACTAGCGCTCCGGAGAGCTGTCTCGCAGACAATAATGTCCCGGCATAGAAATTTGTCCTGCAATGTTCCCTCCTCTTTTCCCACACTGTGTTGCTCTGATGAATGCCTTGAGCATGGAACGACTTAAGCCAGCAAGTATTCCTCGCTGGCCACCTCTCGCTGTGCAAGAGGTACGCCGTGGACCCTGTGAACGCTGCCAAGCAAAAAGCAGAGCCGTGACCATAAAAGCGAGGAGAGAGCATGCACGAAGCACACTAGTTCTGTCTAGTGCTTTCCGTGCAGAGAGGCGGCAAAGCTGAATGCCGTGTCCGAGCTTGACAACTCGCTGGAGCACAGAAAGCCAAGAATGAAGAGGCGGAACACAGCCTTGGTTTCAGCAGCTTCCGGGACTGCAAAAGTTCACCAATAGCTCTGTCAAAGCAGAACTCGGCTGCGAATGCTCTCGCAGCTTGGGAAAGTTAGGCGCAGCTGTTGACCAGCTCTGCCCGTGGCCACAGGCTGCTTCTTCCACCTTTCACTGGGGCAGAGCTTTTGCGGAACAGAGACGGCATTCTTCCAGTGCGTGTTCTCCAAGGAGCTGTGAAACAGAGCCTAGCACGCTGTCTCGCTGATACTGGCTTTCGGCAAGCAAGCGTGCCGCACCGCCTACATTCTGCACTCTGGCAGCCTAGTTGCCAGCTTTCGACAGGTGCTGTCCTAGCAAGGAAGCTCAGGCAGTCAAAGCCGGCGCAGGGCGGCACCTTTCTGCTTTGCCCGCCTAAGCGGCGTCACACTCCCAAGGATACTGTGTCCTTTCCCTCTGCACTGCGTCTGCCGACGTGCTCTCTGCATCTCGGAGCATAACGGCAAAGGACAACGTTTTGCACGGCAGGGTAGAAATGGCATTGCTAGCAGGAAAGCTAGATGCCTTGGAACTGCCCGCTTACCCCTTGCCACTCACTTCAGGCTCGTACGCTGAGCAGAACAGCCTGTTGTTCCTGAAGCTTCGCTGGCTGTCGTTCGTGCCCAGACGCGATTTCCTTCCCAAGGAGGCGAAGCGCCCTCTACTTCTCGCACCGAGCGCGCTGCTCCTGGCTTTCGCCTCTGCCGCAACGAGCTCGCTACGCGCACTTTTCTTCTCAACCCTGGGTGCCCTTGCCTTCTGCCTTTCTTGTCTCGTGAATGGAGACGGAAAGCTTCTCGGCTAGAACTCGCCTAGAACAACTGCGGCTGCACATTGAGCTGGCCCGGAACGCCCTGCTGAAACTTGCCTTCTGGCACCACATTCACGGGGCAGCCGTCTTTCTTCGGCCACCTGCCAAGCGGCCCCATATCGCCGCGCTCGTTGCACTCCGCTTGTCAGATTGGCTTCCCGTGGCGCTGATTTCAGCCTGGCCAAATACTAGCGCTCCGGAGAGCTGTCTCGCAGACAATAATGTCCCGGCATAGAAATTTGTCCTGCAATGTTCCCTCCTCTTTTCCCACACTGTGTTGCTCTGATGAATGCCTTGAGCATGGAACGACTTAAGCCAGCAAGTATTCCTCGCCGGCCACCTCTCGCTGTGCAAGAGGTACGCCGTGGACCCTGTGAACGCTGCCAAGCAAAAAGCAGAGCCGTGACCATAAAAGCGAGGAGAGAGCATGCACGAAGCACACTAGTTCTGTCTAGTGCTTTCCGTGCAGAGAGGCGGCAAAGCTGAATGCCGTGTCCGAGCTTGACAACTCGCTGGAGCACAGAAAGCCAAGAATGAAGAGGCGGAACACAGCCTTGGTTTCAGCAGCTTCCGGGACTGCAAAAGTTCACCAATAGCTCTGTCAAAGCAGAACTCGGCTGCGAATGCTCTCGCAGCTTGGGAAAGTTAGGCGCAGCTGTTGACCAGCTCTGCCCGTGGCCACAGGCTGCTTCTTCCACCTTTCACTGGGGCAGAGCTTTTGCGGAACAGAGACGGCATTCTTCCAGTGCGTGTTCTCCAAGGAGCTGTGAAACAGAGCCTAGCACGCTGTCTCGCTGATACTGGCTTTCGGCAAGCAAGCGTGCCGCACCGCCTACATTCTGCACTCTGGCAGCCTAGTTGCCAGCTTTCGACAGGTGCTGTCCTAGCAAGGAAGCTCAGGCAGTCAAAGCCGGCGCAGGGCGGCACCTTTCTGCTTTGCCCGCCTAAGCGGCGTCACACTCCCAAGGATACTGTGTCCTTTCCCTCTGCACTGCGTCTGCCGACGTGCTCTCTGCATCTCGGAGCATAACGGCAAAGGACAACGTTTTGCACGGCAGGGTAGAAATGGCATTGCTAGCAGGAAAGCTAGATGCCTTGGAACTGCCCGCTTACCCCTTGCCACTCACTTCAGGCTCGTACGCTGAGCAGAACAGCCTGTTGTTCCTGAAGCTTCGCTGGCTGTCGTTCGTGCCCAGACGCGATTTCCTTCCCAAGGAGGCGAAGCGCCCTCTACTTCTCGCACCGAGCGCGCTGCTCCTGGCTTTCGCCTCTGCCGCAACGAGCTCGCTACGCGCACTTTTCTTCTCAACCCTGGGTGCCCTTGCCTTCTGCCTTTCTTGTCTCGTGAATGGAGACGGAAAGCTTCTCGGCTAGAACTCGCCTAGAACAACTGCGGCTGCACATTGAGCTGGCCCGGAACGCCCTGCTGAAACTTGCCTTCTGGCACCACATTCACGGGGCAGCCGTCTTTCTTCGGCCACCTGCCAAGCGGCCCCATATCGCCGCGCTCGTTGCACTCCGCTTGTCAGATTGGCTTCCCGTGGCGCTGATTTCAGCCTGGCCAAATACTAGCGCTCCGGAGAGCTGTCTCGCAGACAATAATGTCCCGGCATAGAAATTTGTCCTGCAATGTTCCCTCCTCTTTTCCCACACTGTGTTGCTCTGATGAATGCCTTGAGCATGGAACGACTTAAGGCAGCAAGTATTCCTCGCCGGCCACCTCTCGCTGTGCAAGAGGTACGCCGTGGACCCTGTGAACGCTGCCAAGCAAAAAGCAGAGCCGTGACCATAAAAGCGAGGAGAGAGCATGCACGAAGCACACTAGTTCTGTCTAGTGCTTTCCGTGCAGAGAGGCGGCAAAGCTGAATGCCGTGTCCGAGCTTGACAACTCGCTGGAGCACAGAAAGCCAAGAATGAAGAGGCGGAACACAGCCTTGGTTTCAGCAGCTTCCGGGACTGCAAAAGTTCACCAATAGCTCTGTCAAAGCAGAACTCGGCTGCGAATGCTCTCGCAGCTTGGGAAAGTTAGGCGCAGCTGTTGACCAGCTCTGCCCGTGGCCACAGGCTGCTTCTTCCACCTTTCACTGGGGCAGAGCTTTTGCGGAGCAGAGACGGCATTCTTCCAGTGCGTGTTCTCCAAGGAGCTGTGAAACAGAGCCTAGCACGCTGTCTCGCTGATACTGGCTTTCGGCAAGCAAGCGTGCCGCACCGCCTACATTCTGCACTCTGGCAGCCTAGTTGCCAGCTTTCGACAGGTGCTGTCCTAGCAAGGAAGCTCAGGCAGTCAAAGCCGGCGCAGGGCGGCACCTTTCTGCTTTGCCCGCCTAAGCGGCGTCACACTCCCAAGGATACTGTGTCCTTTCCCTCTGCACTGCGTCTGCCGACGTGCTCTCTGCATCTCGGAGCATAACGGCAAAGGACAACGTTTTGCACGGCAGGGTAGAAATGGCATTGCTAGCAGGAAAGCTAGATGCCTTGGAACTGCCCGCTTACCCCTTGCCACTCACTTCAGGCTCGTACGCTGAGCAGAATAGCCTGTTGTTCCTGAAGCTTCGCTGGCTGTCGTTCGTGCCCAGACGCGATTTCCTTCCCAAGGAGGCGAAGCGCCCTCTACTTCTCGCACCGAGCGCGCTGCTCCTGGCTTTCGCTTCTGCCGCAACGAGCTCGCTACGCGCACTTTTCTTCTCAACCCTGGGTGCCCTTGCCTTCTGCCTTTCTTGTCTCGTGAATGGAGACGGAAAGCTTCTCGGCTAGAACTCGCCTAGAACAACTGCGGCTGCACATTGAGCTGGCCCGGAACGCCCTGCTGAAACTTGCCTTCTGGCACCACATTCACGGGGCAGCCGTCTTTCTTCGGCCACCTGCCAAGCGGCCCCATATCGCCGCGCTCGTTGCACTCCGCTTGTCAGATTGGCTTCCCGTGGCGCTGATTTCAGCCTGGCCAAATACTAGCGCTCCGGAGAGCTGTCTCGCAGACAATAATGTCCCGGCATAGAAATTTGTCCTGCAATGTTCCCTCCTCTTTTCCCACACTGTGTTGCTCTGATGAATGCCTTGAGCATGGAACGACTTAAGGCAGCAAGTATTCCTCGCCGGCCACCTCTCGCTGTGCAAGAGGTACGCCGTGGACCCTGTGAACGCTGCCAAGCAAAAAGCAGAGCCGTGACCATAAAAGCGAGGAGAGAGCATGCACGAAGCACACTAGTTCTGTCTAGTGCTTTCCGTGCAGAGAGGCGGCAAAGCTGAATGCCGTGTCCGAGCTTGACAACTCGCTGGAGCACAGAAAGCCAAGAATGAAGAGGCGGAACACAGCCTTGGTTTCAGCAGCTTCCGGGACTGCAAAAGTTCACCAATAGCTCTGTCAAAGCAGAACTCGGCTGCGAATGCTCTCGCAGCTTGGGAAAGTTAGGCGCAGCTGTTGACCAGCTCTGCCCGTGGCCACAGGCTGCTTCTTCCACCTTTCACTGGGGCAGAGCTTTTGCGGAACAGAGACGGCATTCTTCCAGTGCGTGTTCTCCAAGGAGCTGTGAAACAGAGCCTAGCACGCTGTCTCGCTGATACTGGCTTTCGGCAAGCAAGCGTGCCGCACCGCCTACATTCTGCACTCTGGCAGCCTAGTTGCCAGCTTTCGACAGGTGCTGTCCTAGCAAGGAAGCTCAGGCAGTCAAAGCCGGCGCAGGGCGGCACCTTTCTGCTTTGCCCGCCTAAGCGGCGTCACACTCCCAAGGATACTGTGTCCTTTCCCTCTGCACTGCGTCTGCCGACGTGCTCTCTGCATCTCGGAGCATAACGGCAAAGGACAACGTTTTGCACGGCAGGGTAGAAATGGCATTGCTAGCAGGAAAGCTAGATGCCTTGGAACTGCCCGCTTACCCCTTGCCACTCACTTCAGGCTCGTACGCTGAGCAGAATAGCCTGTTGTTCCTGAAGCTTCGCTGGCTGTCGTTCGTGCCCAGACGCGATTTCCTTCCCAAGGAGGCGAAGCGCCCTCTACTTCTCGCACCGAGCGCGCTGCTCCTGGCTTTCGCTTCTGCCGCAACGAGCTCGCTACGCGCACTTTTCTTCTCAACCCTGGGTGCCCTTGCCTTCTGCCTTTCTTGTCTCGTGAATGGAGACGGAAAGCTTCTCGGCTAGAACTCGCCTAGAACAACTGCGGCTGCACATTGAGCTGGCCCGGAACGCCCTGCTGAAACTTGCCTTCTGGCACCACATTCACGGGGCAGCCGTCTTTCTTCGGCCACCTGCCAAGCGGCCCCATATCGCCGCGCTCGTTGCACTCCGCTTGTCAGATTGGCTTCCCGTGGCGCTGATTTCAGCCTGGCCAAATACTAGCGCTCCGGAGAGCTGTCTCGCAGACAATAATGTCCCGGCATAGAAATTTGTCCTGCAATGTTCCCTCCTCTTTTCCCACACTGTGTTGCTCTGATGAATGCCTTGAGCATGGAACGACTTAAGCCAGCAAGTATTCCTCGCCGGCCACCTCTCGCTGTGCAAGAGGTACGCCGTGGACCCTGTGAACGCTGCCAAGCAAAAAGCAGAGCCGTGACCATAAAAGCGAGGAGAGAGCATGCACGAAGCACACTAGTTCTGTCTAGTGCTTTCCGTGCAGAGAGGCGGCAAAGCTGAATGCCGTGTCCGAGCTTGACAACTCGCTGGAGCACAGAAAGCCAAGAATGAAGAGGCGGAACACAGCCTTGGTTTCAGCAGCTTCCGGGACTGCAAAAGTTCACCAATAGCTCTGTCAAAGCAGAACTCGGCTGCGAATGCTCTCGCAGCTTGGGAAAGTTAGGCGCAGCTGTTGACCAGCTCTGCCCGTGGCCACAGGCTGCTTCTTCCACCTTTCACTGGGGCAGAGCTTTTGCGGAACAGAGACGGCATTCTTCCAGTGCGTGTTCTCCAAGGAGCTGTGAAACAGAGCCTAGCACGCTGTCTCGCTGATACTGGCTTTCGGCAAGCAAGCGTGCCGCACCGCCTACATTCTGCACTCTGGCAGCCTAGTTGCCAGCTTTCGACAGGTGCTGTCCTAGCAAGGAAGCTCAGGCAGTCAAAGCCGGCGCAGGGCGGCACCTTTCTGCTTTGCCCGCCTAAGCGGCGTCACACTCCCAAGGATACTGTGTCCTTTCCCTCTGCACTGCGTCTGCCGACGTGCTCTCTGCATCTCGGAGCATAACGGCAAAGGACAACGTTTTGCACGGCAGGGTAGAAATGGCATTGCTAGCAGGAAAGCTAGATGCCTTGGAACTGCCCGCTTACCCCTTGCCACTCACTTCAGGCTCGTACGCTGAGCAGAACAGCCTGTTGTTCCTGAAGCTTCGCTGGCTGTCGTTCGTGCCCAGACGCGATTTCCTTCCCAAGGAGGCGAAGCGCCCTCTACTTCTCGCACCGAGCGCGCTGCTCCTGGCTTTCGCCTCTGCCGCAACGAGCTCGCTACGCGCACTTTTCTTCTCAACCCTGGGTGCCCTTGCCTTCTGCCTTTCTTGTCTCGTGAATGGAGACGGAAAGCTTCTCGGCTAGAACTCGCCTAGAACAACTGCGGCTGCACATTGAGCTGGCCCGGAACGCCCTGCTGAAACTTGCCTTCTGGCACCACATTCACGGGGCAGCCGTCTTTCTTCGGCCACCTGCCAAGCGGCCCCATATCGCCGCGCTCGTTGCACTCCGCTTGTCAGATTGGCTTCCCGTGGCGCTGATTTCAGCCTGGCCAAATACTAGCGCTCCGGAGAGCTGTCTCGCAGACAATAATGTCCCGGCATAGAAATTTGTCCTGCAATGTTCCCTCCTCTTTTCCCACACTGTGTTGCTCTGATGAATGCCTTGAGCGTGGAACGACTTAAGGCAGCAAGTATTCCTCGCCGGCCACCTCTCGCTGTGCAAGAGGTACGCCGTGGACCCTGTGAACGCTGCCAAGCAAAAAGCAGAGCCGTGACCATAAAAGCGAGGAGAGAGCATGCACGAAGCACACTAGTTCTGTCTAGTGCTTTCCGTGCAGAGAGGCGGCAAAGCTGAATGCCGTGTCCGAGCTTGACAACTCGCTGGAGCACAGAAAGCCAAGAATGAAGAGGCGGAACACAGCCTTGGTTTCAGCAGCTTCCGGGACTGCAAAAGTTCACCAATAGCTCTGTCAAAGCAGAACTCGGCTGCGAATGCTCTCGCAGCTTGGGAAAGTTAGGCGCAGCTGTTGACCAGCTCTGCCCGTGGCCACAGGCTGCTTCTTCCACCTTTCACTGGGGCAGAGCTTTTGCGGAACAGAGACGGCATTCTTCCAGTGCGTGTTCTCCAAGGAGCTGTGAAACAGAGCCTAGCACGCTGTCTCGCTGATACTGGCTTTCGGCAAGCAAGCGTGCCGCACCGCCTACATTCTGCACTCTGGCAGCCTAGTTGCCAGCTTTCGACAGGTGCTGTCCTAGCAAGGAAGCTCAGGCAGTCAAAGCCGGCGCAGGGCGGCACCTTTCTGCTTTGCCCGCCTAAGCGGCGTCACACTCCCAAGGATACTGTGTCCTTTCCCTCTGCACTGCGTCTGCCGACGTGCTCTCTGCATCTCGGAGCATAACGGCAAAGGACAACGTTTTGCACGGCAGGGTAGAAATGGCATTGCTAGCAGGAAAGCTAGATGCCTTGGAACTGCCCGCTTACCCCTTGCCACTCACTTCAGGCTCGTACGCTGAGCAGAACAGCCTGTTGTTCCTGAAGCTTCGCTGGCTGTCGTTCGTGCCCAGACGCGATTTCCTTCCCAAGGAGGCGAAGCGCCCTCTACTTCTCGCACCGAGCGCGCTGCTCCTGGCTTTCGCCTCTGCCGCAACGAGCTCGCTACGCGCACTTTTCTTCTCAACCCTGGGTGCCCTTGCCTTCTGCCTTTCTTGTCTCGTGAATGGAGACGGAAAGCTTCTCGGCTAGAACTCGCCTAGAACAACTGCGGCTGCACATTGAGCTGGCCCGGAACGCCCTGCTGAAACTTGCCTTCTGGCACCACATTCACGGGGCAGCCGTCTTTCTTCGGCCACCTGCCAAGCGGCCCCATATCGCCGCGCTCGTTGCACTCCGCTTGTCAGATTGGCTTCCCGTGGCGCTGATTTCAGCCTGGCCAAATACTAGCGCTCCGGAGAGCTGTCTCGCAGACAATAATGTCCCGGCATAGAAATTTGTCCTGCAATGTTCCCTCCTCTTTTCCCACACTGTGTTGCTCTGATGAATGCCTTGAGCATGGAACGACTTAAGGCAGCAAGTATTCCTCGCCGGCCACCTCTCGCTGTGCAAGAGGTACGCCGTGGACCCTGTGAACGCTGCCAAGCAAAAAGCAGAGCCGTGACCATAAAAGCGAGGAGAGAGCATGCACGAAGCACACTAGTTCTGTCTAGTGCTTTCCGTGCAGAGAGGCGGCAAAGCTGAATGCCGTGTCCGAGCTTGACAACTCGCTGGAGCACAGAAAGCCAAGAATGAAGAGGCGGAACACAGCCTTGGTTTCAGCAGCTTCCGGGACTGCAAAAGTTCACCAATAGCTCTGTCAAAGCAGAACTCGGCTGCGAATGCTCTCGCAGCTTGGGAAAGTTAGGCGCAGCTGTTGACCAGCTCTGCCCGTGGCCACAGGCTGCTTCTTCCACCTTTCACTGGGGCAGAGCTTTTGCGGAGCAGAGACGGCATTCTTCCAGTGCGTGTTCTCCAAGGAGCTGTGAAACAGAGCCTAGCACGCTGTCTCGCTGATACTGGCTTTCGGCAAGCAAGCGTGCCGCACCGCCTACATTCTGCACTCTGGCAGCCTAGTTGCCAGCTTTCGACAGGTGCTGTCCTAGCAAGGAAGCTCAGGCAGTCAAAGCCGGCGCAGGGCGGCACCTTTCTGCTTTGCCCGCCTAAGCGGCGTCACACTCCCAAGGATACTGTGTCCTTTCCCTCTGCACTGCGTCTGCCGACGTGCTCTCTGCATCTCGGAGCATAACGGCAAAGGACAACGTTTTGCACGGCAGGGTAGAAATGGCATTGCTAGCAGGAAAGCTAGATGCCTTGGAACTGCCCGCTTACCCCTTGCCACTCACTTCAGGCTCGTACGCTGAGCAGAACAGCCTGTTGTTCCTGAAGCTTCGCTGGCTGTCGTTCGTGCCCAGACGCGATTTCCTTCCCAAGGAGGCGAAGCGCCCTCTACTTCTCGCACCGAGCGCGCTGCTCCTGGCTTTCGCTTCTGCCGCAACGAGCTCGCTACGCGCACTTTTCTTCTCAACCCTGGGTGCCCTTGCCTTCTGCCTTTCTTGTCTCGTGAATGGAGACGGAAAGCTTCTCGGCTAGAACTCGCCTAGAACAACTGCGGCTGCACATTGAGCTGGCCCGGAACGCCCTGCTGAAACTTGCCTTCTGGCACCACATTCACGGGGCAGCCGTCTTTCTTCGGCCACCTGCCAAGCGGCCCCATATCGCCGCGCTCGTTGCACTCCGCTTGTCAGATTGGCTTCCCGTGGCGCTGATTTCAGCCTGGCCAAATACTAGCGCTCCGGAGAGCTGTCTCGCAGACAATAATGTCCCGGCATAGAAATTTGTCCTGCAATGTTCCCTCCTCTTTTCCCACACTGTGTTGCTCTGATGAATGCCTTGAGCATGGAACGACTTAAGCCAGCAAGTATTCCTCGCCGGCCACCTCTCGCTGTGCAAGAGGTACGCCGTGGACCCTGTGAACGCTGCCAAGCAAAAAGCAGAGCCGTGACCATAAAAGCGAGGAGAGAGCATGCACGAAGCACACTAGTTCTGTCTAGTGCTTTCCGTGCAGAGAGGCGGCAAAGCTGAATGCCGTGTCCGAGCTTGACAACTCGCTGGAGCACAGAAAGCCAAGAATGAAGAGGCGGAACACAGCCTTGGTTTCAGCAGCTTCCGGGACTGCAAAAGTTCACCAATAGCTCTGTCAAAGCAGAACTCGGCTGCGAATGCTCTCGCAGCTTGGGAAAGTTAGGCGCAGCTGTTGACCAGCTCTGCCCGTGGCCACAGGCTGCTTCTTCCACCTTTCACTGGGGCAGAGCTTTTGCGGAACAGAGACGGCATTCTTCCAGTGCGTGTTCTCCAAGGAGCTGTGAAACAGAGCCTAGCACGCTGTCTCGCTGATACTGGCTTTCGGCAAGCAAGCGTGCCGCACCGCCTACATTCTGCACTCTGGCAGCCTAGTTGCCAGCTTTCGACAGGTGCTGTCCTAGCAAGGAAGCTCAGGCAGTCAAAGCCGGCGCAGGGCGGCACCTTTCTGCTTTGCCCGCCTAAGCGGCGTCACACTCCCAAGGATACTGTGTCCTTTCCCTCTGCACTGCGTCTGCCGACGTGCTCTCTGCATCTCGGAGCATAACGGCAAAGGACAACGTTTTGCACGGCAGGGTAGAAATGGCATTGCTAGCAGGAAAGCTAGATGCCTTGGAACTGCCCGCTTACCCCTTGCCACTCACTTCAGGCTCGTACGCTGAGCAGAATAGCCTGTTGTTCCTGAAGCTTCGCTGGCTGTCGTTCGTGCCCAGACGCGATTTCCTTCCCAAGGAGGCGAAGCGCCCTCTACTTCTCGCACCGAGCGCGCTGCTCCTGGCTTTCGCTTCTGCCGCAACGAGCTCGCTACGCGCACTTTTCTTCTCAACCCTGGGTGCCCTTGCCTTCTGCCTTTCTTGTCTCGTGAATGGAGACGGAAAGCTTCTCGGCTAGAACTCGCCTAGAACAACTGCGGCT
Organism: Cinclus cinclus; assembly: GCF_963662255.1. Classification (NCBI taxonomy): domain Eukaryota; kingdom Metazoa; phylum Chordata; class Aves; order Passeriformes; family Cinclidae; genus Cinclus; species Cinclus cinclus. The sequence continues at coordinate 119,011 of NW_026912036.1, forward strand.
GCACATTGAGCTGGCCCGGAACGCCCTGCTGAAACTTGCCTTCTGGCACCACATTCACGGGGCAGCCGTCTTTCTTCGGCCACCTGCCAAACGGCCCCATATCGCCGCGCTCGTTGCACTCCGCTTGTCAGATTGGCTTCCCGTGGCGCTGATTTCAGCCTGGCCAAATACTAGCGCTCCGGAGAGCTGTCTCGCAGACAATAATGTCCCGGCATAGAAATTTGTCCTGCAATGTTCCCTCCTCTTTTCCCACACTGTGTTGCTCTGATGAATGCCTTGAGCATGGAACGACTTAAGGCAGCAAGTATTCCTCGCCGGCCACCTCTCGCTGTGCAAGAGGTACGCCGTGGACCCTGTGAACGCTGCCAAGCAAAAAGCAGAGCCGTGACCATAAAAGCGAGGAGAGAGCATGCACGAAGCACACTAGTTCTGTCTAGTGCTTTCCGTGCAGAGAGGCGGCAAAGCTGAATGCCGTGTCCGAGCTTGACAACTCGCTGGAGCACAGAAAGCCAAGAATGAAGAGGCGGAACACAGCCTTGGTTTCAGCAGCTTCCGGGACTGCAAAAGTTCACCAATAGCTCTGTCAAAGCAGAACTCGGCTGCGAATGCTCTCGCAGCTTGGGAAAGTTAGGCGCAGCTGTTGACCAGCTCTGCCCGTGGCCACAGGCTGCTTCTTCCACCTTTCACTGGGGCAGAGCTTTTGCGGAACAGAGACGGCATTCTTCCAGTGCGTGTTCTCCAAGGAGCTGTGAAACAGAGCCTAGCACGCTGTCTCGCTGATACTGGCTTTCGGCAAGCAAGCGTGCCGCACCGCCTACATTCTGCACTCTGGCAGCCTAGTTGCCAGCTTTCGACAGGTGCTGTCCTAGCAAGGAAGCTCAGGCAGTCAAAGCCGGCGCAGGGCGGCACCTTTCTGCTTTGCCCGCCTAAGCGGCGTCACACTCCCAAGGATACTGTGTCCTTTCCCTCTGCACTGCGTCTGCCGACGTGCTCTCTGCATCTCGGAGCATAACGGCAAAGGACAACGTTTTGCACGGCAGGGTAGAAATGGCATTGCTAGCAGGAAAGCTAGATGCCTTGGAACTGCCCGCTTACCCCTTGCCACTCACTTCAGGCTCGTACGCTGAGCAGAACAGCCTGTTGTTCCTGAAGCTTCGCTGGCTGTCGTTCGTGCCCAGACGCGATTTCCTTCCCAAGGAGGCGAAGCGCCCTCTACTTCTCGCACCGAGCGCGCTGCTCCTGGCTTTCGCCTCTGCCGCAACGAGCTCGCTACGCGCACTTTTCTTCTCAACCCTGGGTGCCCTTGCCTTCTGCCTTTCTTGTCTCGTGAATGGAGACGGAAAGCTTCTCGGCTAGAACTCGCCTAGAACAACTGCGGCTGCACATTGAGCTGGCCCGGAACGCCCTGCTGAAACTTGCCTTCTGGCACCACATTCACGGGGCAGCCGTCTTTCTTCGGCCACCTGCCAAGCGGCCCCATATCGCCGCGCTCGTTGCACTCCGCTTGTCAGATTGGCTTCCCGTGGCGCTGATTTCAGCCTGGCCAAATACTAGCGCTCCGGAGAGCTGTCTCGCAGACAATAATGTCCCGGCATAGAAATTTGTCCTGCAATGTTCCCTCCTCTTTTCCCACACTGTGTTGCTCTGATGAATGCCTTGAGCATGGAACGACTTAAGGCAGCAAGTATTCCTCGCCGGCCACCTCTCGCTGTGCAAGAGGTACGCCGTGGACCCTGTGAACGCTGCCAAGCAAAAAGCAGAGCCGTGACCATAAAAGCGAGGAGAGAGCATGCACGAAGCACACTAGTTCTGTCTAGTGCTTTCCGTGCAGAGAGGCGGCAAAGCTGAATGCCGTGTCCGAGCTTGACAACTCGCTGGAGCACAGAAAGCCAAGAATGAAGAGGCGGAACACAGCCTTGGTTTCAGCAGCTTCCGGGACTGCAAAAGTTCACCAATAGCTCTGTCAAAGCAGAACTCGGCTGTGAATGCTCTCGCAGCTTGGGAAAGTTAGGCGCAGCTGTTGACCAGCTCTGCCCGTGGCCACAGGCTGCTTCTTCCACCTTTCACTGGGGCAGAGCTTTTGCGGAACAGAGACGGCATTCTTCCAGTGCGTGTTCTCCAAGGAGCTGTGAAACAGAGCCTAGCACGCTGTCTCGCTGATACTGGCTTTCGGCAAGCAAGCGTGCCGCACCGCCTACATTCTGCACTCTGGCAGCCTAGTTGCCAGCTTTCGACAGGTGCTGTCCTAGCAAGGAAGCTCAGGCAGTCAAAGCCGGCGCAGGGCGGCACCTTTCTGCTTTGCCCGCCTAAGCGGCGTCACACTCCCAAGGATACTGTGTCCTTTCCCTCTGCACTGCGTCTGCCGACGTGCTCTCTGCATCTCGGAGCATAACGGCAAAGGACAACGTTTTGCACGGCAGGGTAGAAATGGCATTGCTAGCAGGAAAGCTAGATGCCTTGGAACTGCCCGCTTACCCCTTGCCACTCACTTCAGGCTCGTACGCTGAGCAGAACAGCCTGTTGTTCCTGAAGCTTCGCTGGCTGTCGTTCGTGCCCAGACGCGATTTCCTTCCCAAGGAGGCGAAGCGCCCTCTACTTCTCGCACCGAGCGCGCTGCTCCTGGCTTTCGCTTCTGCCGCAACGAGCTCGCTACGCGCACTTTTCTTCTCAACCCTGGGTGCCCTTGCCTTCTGCCTTTCTTGTCTCGTGAATGGAGACGGAAAGCTTCTCGGCTAGAACTCGCCTAGAACAACTGCGGCTGCACATTGAGCTGGCCCGGAACGCCCTGCTGAAACTTGCCTTCTGGCACCACATTCACGGGGCAGCCGTCTTTCTTCGGCCACCTGCCAAGCGGCCCCATATCGCCGCGCTCGTTGCACTCCGCTTGTCAGATTGGCTTCCCGTGGCGCTGATTTCAGCCTGGCCAAATACTAGCGCTCCGGAGAGCTGTCTCGCAGACAATAATGTCCCGGCATAGAAATTTGTCCTGCAATGTTCCCTCCTCTTTTCCCACACTGTGTTGCTCTGATGAATGCCTTGAGCATGGAACGACTTAAGGCAGCAAGTATTCCTCGCCGGCCACCTCTCGCTGTGCAAGAGGTACGCCGTGGACCCTGTGAACGCTGCCAAGCAAAAAGCAGAGCCGTGACCATAAAAGCGAGGAGAGAGCATGCACGAAGCACACTAGTTCTGTCTAGTGCTTTCCGTGCAGAGAGGCGGCAAAGCTGAATGCCGTGTCCGAGCTTGACAACTCGCTGGAGCACAGAAAGCCAAGAATGAAGAGGCGGAACACAGCCTTGGTTTCAGCAGCTTCCGGGACTGCAAAAGTTCACCAATAGCTCTGTCAAAGCAGAACTCGGCTGCGAATGCTCTCGCAGCTTGGGAAAGTTAGGCGCAGCTGTTGACCAGCTCTGCCCGTGGCCACAGGCTGCTTCTTCCACCTTTCACTGGGGCAGAGCTTTTGCGGAACAGAGACGGCATTCTTCCAGTGCGTGTTCTCCAAGGAGCTGTGAAACAGAGCCTAGCACGCTGTCTCGCTGATACTGGCTTTCGGCAAGCAAGCGTGCCGCACCGCCTACATTCTGCACTCTGGCAGCCTAGTTGCCAGCTTTCGACAGGTGCTGTCCTAGCAAGGAAGCTCAGGCAGTCAAAGCCGGCGCAGGGCGGCACCTTTCTGCTTTGCCCGCCTAAGCGGCGTCACACTCCCAAGGATACTGTGTCCTTTCCCTCTGCACTGCGTCTGCCGACGTGCTCTCTGCATCTCGGAGCATAACGGCAAAGGACAACGTTTTGCACGGCAGGGTAGAAATGGCATTGCTAGCAGGAAAGCTAGATGCCTTGGAACTGCCCGCTTACCCCTTGCCACTCACTTCAGGCTCGTACGCTGAGCAGAACAGCCTGTTGTTCCTGAAGCTTCGCTGGCTGTCGTTCGTGCCCAGACGCGATTTCCTTCCCAAGGAGGCGAAGCGCCCTCTACTTCTCGCACCGAGCGCGCTGCTCCTGGCTTTCGCTTCTGCCGCAACGAGCTCGCTACGCGCACTTTTCTTCTCAACCCTGGGTGCCCTTGCCTTCTGCCTTTCTTGTCTCGTGAATGGAGACGGAAAGCTTCTCGGCTAGAACTCGCCTAGAACAACTGCGGCTGCACATTGAGCTGGCCCGGAACGCCCTGCTGAAACTTGCCTTCTGGCACCACATTCACGGGGCAGCCGTCTTTCTTCGGCCACCTGCCAAGCGGCCCCATATCGCCGCGCTCGTTGCACTCCGCTTGTCAGATTGGCTTCCCGTGGCGCTGATTTCAGCCTGGCCAAATACTAGCGCTCCGGAGAGCTGTCTCGCAGACAATAATGTCCCGGCATAGAAATTTGTCCTGCAATGTTCCCTCCTCTTTTCCCACACTGTGTTGCTCTGATGAATGCCTTGAGCATGGAACGACTTAAGCCAGCAAGTATTCCTCGCCGGCCACCTCTCGCTGTGCAAGAGGTACGCCGTGGACCCTGTGAACGCTGCCAAGCAAAAAGCAGAGCCGTGACCATAAAAGCGAGGAGAGAGCATGCACGAAGCACACTAGTTCTGTCTAGTGCTTTCCGTGCAGAGAGGCGGCAAAGCTGAATGCCGTGTCCGAGCTTGACAACTCGCTGGAGCACAGAAAGCCAAGAATGAAGAGGCGGAACACAGCCTTGGTTTCAGCAGCTTCCGGGACTGCAAAAGTTCACCAATAGCTCTGTCAAAGCAGAACTCGGCTGCGAATGCTCTCGCAGCTTGGGAAAGTTAGGCGCAGCTGTTGACCAGCTCTGCCCGTGGCCACAGGCTGCTTCTTCCACCTTTCACTGGGGCAGAGCTTTTGCGGAACAGAGACGGCATTCTTCCAGTGCGTGTTCTCCAAGGAGCTGTGAAACAGAGCCTAGCACGCTGTCTCGCTGATACTGGCTTTCGGCAAGCAAGCGTGCCGCACCGCCTACATTCTGCACTCTGGCAGCCTAGTTGCCAGCTTTCGACAGGTGCTGTCCTAGCAAGGAAGCTCAGGCAGTCAAAGCCGGCGCAGGGCGGCACCTTTCTGCTTTGCCCGCCTAAGCGGCGTCACACTCCCAAGGATACTGTGTCCTTTCCCTCTGCACTGCGTCTGCCGACGTGCTCTCTGCATCTCGGAGCATAACGGCAAAGGACAACGTTTTGCACGGCAGGGTAGAAATGGCATTGCTAGCAGGAAAGCTAGATGCCTTGGAACTGCCCGCTTACCCCTTGCCACTCACTTCAGGCTCGTACGCTGAGCAGAACAGCCTGTTGTTCCTGAAGCTTCGCTGGCTGTCGTTCGTGCCCAGACGCGATTTCCTTCCCAAGGAGGCGAAGCGCCCTCTACTTCTCGCACCGAGCGCGCTGCTCCTGGCTTTCGCCTCTGCCGCAACGAGCTCGCTACGCGCACTTTTCTTCTCAACCCTGGGTGCCCTTGCCTTCTGCCTTTCTTGTCTCGTGAATGGAGACGGAAAGCTTCTCGGCTAGAACTCGCCTAGAACAACTGCGGCTGCACATTGAGCTGGCCCGGAACGCCCTGCTGAAACTTGCCTTCTGGCACCACATTCACGGGGCAGCCGTCTTTCTTCGGCCACCTGCCAAGCGGCCCCATATCGCCGCGCTCGTTGCACTCCGCTTGTCAGATTGGCTTCCCGTGGCGCTGATTTCAGCCTGGCCAAATACTAGCGCTCCGGAGAGCTGTCTCGCAGACAATAATGTCCCGGCATAGAAATTTGTCCTGCAATGTTCCCTCCTCTTTTCCCACACTGTGTTGCTCTGATGAATGCCTTGAGCATGGAACGACTTAAGGCAGCAAGTATTCCTCGCCGGCCACCTCTCGCTGTGCAAGAGGTACGCCGTGGACCCTGTGAACGCTGCCAAGCAAAAAGCAGAGCCGTGACCATAAAAGCGAGGAGAGAGCATGCACGAAGCACACTAGTTCTGTCTAGTGCTTTCCGTGCAGAGAGGCGGCAAAGCTGAATGCCGTGTCCGAGCTTGACAACTCGCTGGAGCACAGAAAGCCAAGAATGAAGAGGCGGAACACAGCCTTGGTTTCAGCAGCTTCCGGGACTGCAAAAGTTCACCAATAGCTCTGTCAAAGCAGAACTCGGCTGCGAATGCTCTCGCAGCTTGGGAAAGTTAGGCGCAGCTGTTGACCAGCTCTGCCCGTGGCCACAGGCTGCTTCTTCCACCTTTCACTGGGGCAGAGCTTTTGCGGAACAGAGACGGCATTCTTCCAGTGCGTGTTCTCCAAGGAGCTGTGAAACAGAGCCTAGCACGCTGTCTCGCTGATACTGGCTTTCGGCAAGCAAGCGTGCCGCACCGCCTACATTCTGCACTCTGGCAGCCTAGTTGCCAGCTTTCGACAGGTGCTGTCCTAGCAAGGAAGCTCAGGCAGTCAAAGCCGGCGCAGGGCGGCACCTTTCTGCTTTGCCCGCCTAAGCGGCGTCACACTCCCAAGGATACTGTGTCCTTTCCCTCTGCACTGCGTCTGCCGACGTGCTCTCTGCATCTCGGAGCATAACGGCAAAGGACAACGTTTTGCACGGCAGGGTAGAAATGGCATTGCTAGCAGGAAAGCTAGATGCCTTGGAACTGCCCGCTTACCCCTTGCCACTCACTTCAGGCTCGTACGCTGAGCAGAACAGCCTGTTGTTCCTGAAGCTTCGCTGGCTGTCGTTCGTGCCCAGACGCGATTTCCTTCCCAAGGAGGCGAAGCGCCCTCTACTTCTCGCACCGAGCGCGCTGCTCCTGGCTTTCGCCTCTGCCGCAACGAGCTCGCTACGCGCACTTTTCTTCTCAACCCTGGGTGCCCTTGCCTTCTGCCTTTCTTGTCTCGTGAATGGAGACGGAAAGCTTCTCGGCTAGAACTCGCCTAGAACAACTGCGGCTGCACATTGAGCTGGCCCGGAACGCCCTGCTGAAACTTGCCTTCTGGCACCACATTCACGGGGCAGCCGTCTTTCTTCGGCCACCTGCCAAGCGGCCCCATATCGCCGCGCTCGTTGCACTCCGCTTGTCAGATTGGCTTCCCGTGGCGCTGATTTCAGCCTGGCCAAATACTAGCGCTCCGGAGAGCTGTCTCGCAGACAATAATGTCCCGGCATAGAAATTTGTCCTGCAATGTTCCCTCCTCTTTTCCCACACTGTGTTGCTCTGATGAATGCCTTGAGCATGGAACGACTTAAGGCAGCAAGTATTCCTCGCCGGCCACCTCTCGCTGTGCAAGAGGTACGCCGTGGACCCTGTGAACGCTGCCAAGCAAAAAGCAGAGCCGTGACCATAAAAGCGAGGAGAGAGCATGCACGAAGCACACTAGTTCTGTCTAGTGCTTTCCGTGCAGAGAGGCGGCAAAGCTGAATGCCGTGTCCGAGCTTGACAACTCGCTGGAGCACAGAAAGCCAAGAATGAAGAGGCGGAACACAGCCTTGGTTTCAGCAGCTTCCGGGACTGCAAAAGTTCACCAATAGCTCTGTCAAAGCAGAACTCGGCTGCGAATGCTCTCGCAGCTTGGGAAAGTTAGGCGCAGCTGTTGACCAGCTCTGCCCGTGGCCACAGGCTGCTTCTTCCACCTTTCACTGGGGCAGAGCTTTTGCGGAACAGAGACGGCATTCTTCCAGTGCGTGTTCTCCAAGGAGCTGTGAAACAGAGCCTAGCACGCTGTCTCGCTGATACTGGCTTTCGGCAAGCAAGCGTGCCGCACCGCCTACATTCTGCACTCTGGCAGCCTAGTTGCCAGCTTTCGACAGGTGCTGTCCTAGCAAGGAAGCTCAGGCAGTCAAAGCCGGTGCAGGGCGGCACCTTTCTGCTTTGCCCGCCTAAGCGGCGTCACACTCCCAAGGATACTGTGTCCTTTCCCTCTGCACTGCGTCTGCCGACGTGCTCTCTGCATCTCGGAGCATAACGGCAAAGGACAACGTTTTGCACGGCAGGGTAGAAATGGCATTGCTAGCAGGAAAGCTAGATGCCTTGGAACTGCCCGCTTACCCCTTGCCACTCACTTCAGGCTCGTACGCTGAGCAGAACAGCCTGTTGTTCCTGAAGCTTCGCTGGCTGTCGTTCGTGCCCAGACGCGATTTCCTTCCCAAGGAGGCGAAGCGCCCTCTACTTCTCGCACCGAGCGCGCTGCTCCTGGCTTTCGCCTCTGCCGCAACGAGCTCGCTACGCGCACTTTTCTTCTCAACCCTGGGTGCCCTTGCCTTCTGCCTTTCTTGTCTCGTGAATGGAGACGGAAAGCTTCTCGGCTAGAACTCGCCTAGAACAACTGCGGCTGCACATTGAGCTGGCCCGGAACGCCCTGCTGAAACTTGCCTTCTGGCACCACATTCACGGGGCAGCCGTCTTTCTTCGGCCACCTGCCAAGCGGCCCCATATCGCCGCGCTCGTTGCACTCCGCTTGTCAGATTGGCTTCCCGTGGCGCTGATTTCAGCCTGGCCAAATACTAGCGCTCCGGAGAGCTGTCTCGCAGACAATAATGTCCCGGCATAGAAATTTGTCCTGCAATGTTCCCTCCTCTTTTCCCACACTGTGTTGCTCTGATGAATGCCTTGAGCATGGAACGACTTAAGGCAGCAAGTATTCCTCGCCGGCCACCTCTCGCTGTGCAAGAGGTACGCCGTGGACCCTGTGAACGCTGCCAAGCAAAAAGCAGAGCCGTGACCATAAAAGCGAGGAGAGAGCATGCACGAAGCACACTAGTTCTGTCTAGTGCTTTCCGTGCAGAGAGGCGGCAAAGCTGAATGCCGTGTCCGAGCTTGACAACTCGCTGGAGCACAGAAAGCCAAGAATGAAGAGGCGGAACACAGCCTTGGTTTCAGCAGCTTCCGGGACTGCAAAAGTTCACCAATAGCTCTGTCAAAGCAGAACTCGGCTGCGAATGCTCTCGCAGCTTGGGAAAGTTAGGCGCAGCTGTTGACCAGCTCTGCCCGTGGCCACAGGCTGCTTCTTCCACCTTTCACTGGGGCAGAGCTTTTGCGGAACAGAGACGGCATTCTTCCAGTGCGTGTTCTCCAAGGAGCTGTGAAACAGAGCCTAGCACGCTGTCTCGCTGATACTGGCTTTCGGCAAGCAAGCGTGCCGCACCGCCTACATTCTGCACTCTGGCAGCCTAGTTGCCAGCTTTCGACAGGTGCTGTCCTAGCAAGGAAGCTCAGGCAGTCAAAGCCGGCGCAGGGCGGCACCTTTCTGCTTTGCCCGCCTAAGCGGCGTCACACTCCCAAGGATACTGTGTCCTTTCCCTCTGCACTGCGTCTGCCGACGTGCTCTCTGCATCTCGGAGCATAACGGCAAAGGACAACGTTTTGCACGGCAGGGTAGAAATGGCATTGCTAGCAGGAAAGCTAGATGCCTTGGAACTGCCCGCTTACCCCTTGCCACTCACTTCAGGCTCGTACGCTGAGCAGAACAGCCTGTTGTTCCTGAAGCTTCGCTGGCTGTCGTTCGTGCCCAGACGCGATTTCCTTCCCAAGGAGGCGAAGCGCCCTCTACTTCTCGCACCGAGCGCGCTGCTCCTGGCTTTCGCCTCTGCCGCAACGAGCTCGCTACGCGCACTTTTCTTCTCAACCCTGGGTGCCCTTGCCTTCTGCCTTTCTTGTCTCGTGAATGGAGACGGAAAGCTTCTCGGCTAGAACTCGCCTAGAACAACTGCGGCTGCACATTGAGCTGGCCCGGAACGCCCTGCTGAAACTTGCCTTCTGGCACCACATTCACGGGGCAGCCGTCTTTCTTCGGCCACCTGCCAAGCGGCCCCATATCGCCGCGCTCGTTGCACTCCGCTTGTCAGATTGGCTTCCCGTGGCGCTGATTTCAGCCTGGCCAAATACTAGCGCTCCGGAGAGCTGTCTCGCAGACAATAATGTCCCGGCATAGAAATTTGTCCTGCAATGTTCCCTCCTCTTTTCCCACACTGTGTTGCTCTGATGAATGCCTTGAGCATGGAACGACTTAAGGCAGCAAGTATTCCTCGCCGGCCACCTCTCGCTGTGCAAGAGGTACGCCGTGGACCCTGTGAACGCTGCCAAGCAAAAAGCAGAGCCGTGACCATAAAAGCGAGGAGAGAGCATGCACGAAGCACACTAGTTCTGTCTAGTGCTTTCCGTGCAGAGAGGCGGCAAAGCTGAATGCCGTGTCCGAGCTTGACAACTCGCTGGAGCACAGAAAGCCAAGAATGAAGAGGCGGAACACAGCCTTGGTTTCAGCAGCTTCCGGGACTGCAAAAGTTCACCAATAGCTCTGTCAAAGCAGAACTCGGCTGCGAATGCTCTCGCAGCTTGGGAAAGTTAGGCGCAGCTGTTGACCAGCTCTGCCCGTGGCCACAGGCTGCTTCTTCCACCTTTCACTGGGGCAGAGCTTTTGCGGAACAGAGACGGCATTCTTCCAGTGCGTGTTCTCCAAGGAGCTGTGAAACAGAGCCTAGCACGCTGTCTCGCTGATACTGGCTTTCGGCAAGCAAGCGTGCCGCACCGCCTACATTCTGCACTCTGGCAGCCTAGTTGCCAGCTTTCGACAGGTGCTGTCCTAGCAAGGAAGCTCAGGCAGTCAAAGCCGGCGCAGGGCGGCACCTTTCTGCTTTGCCCGCCTAAGCGGCGTCACACTCCCAAGGATACTGTGTCCTTTCCCTCTGCACTGCGTCTGCCGACGTGCTCTCTGCATCTCGGAGCATAACGGCAAAGGACAACGTTTTGCACGGCAGGGTAGAAATGGCATTGCTAGCAGGAAAGCTAGATGCCTTGGAACTGCCCGCTTACCCCTTGCCACTCACTTCAGGCTCGTACGCTGAGCAGAACAGCCTGTTGTTCCTGAAGCTTCGCTGGCTGTCGTTCGTGCCCAGACGCGATTTCCTTCCCAAGGAGGCAAAGCGCCCTCTACTTCTCGCACCGAGCGCGCTGCTCCTGGCTTTCGCCTCTGCCGCAACGAGCTCGCTACGCGCACTTTTCTTCTCAACCCTGGGTGCCCTTGCCTTCTGCCTTTCTTGTCTCGTGAATGGAGACGGAAAGCTTCTCGGCTAGAACTCGCCTAGAACAACTGCGGCTGCACATTGAGCTGGCCCGGAACGCCCTGCTGAAACTTGCCTTCTGGCACCACATTCACGGGGCAGCCGTCTTTCTTCGGCCACCTGCCAAGCGGCCCCATATCGCCGCGCTCGTTGCACTCCGCTTGTCAGATTGGCTTCCCGTGGCGCTGATTTCAGCCTGGCCAAATACTAGCGCTCCGGAGAGCTGTCTCGCAGACAATAATGTCCCGGCATAGAAATTTGTCCTGCAATGTTCCCTCCTCTTTTCCCACACTGTGTTGCTCTGATGAATGCCTTGAGCATGGAACGACTTAAGCCAGCAAGTATTCCTCGCCGGCCACCTCTCGCTGTGCAAGAGGTACGCCGTGGACCCTGTGAACGCTGCCAAGCAAAAAGCAGAGCCGTGACCATAAAAGCGAGGAGAGAGCATGCACGAAGCACACTAGTTCTGTCTAGTGCTTTCCGTGCAGAGAGGCGGCAAAGCTGAATGCCGTGTCCGAGCTTGACAACTCGCTGGAGCACAGAAAGCCAAGAATGAAGAGGCGGAACACAGCCTTGGTTTCAGCAGCTTCCGGGACTGCAAAAGTTCACCAATAGCTCTGTCAAAGCAGAACTCGGCTGCGAATGCTCTCGCAGCTTGGGAAAGTTAGGCGCAGCTGTTGACCAGCTCTGTCCGTGGCCACAGGCTGCTTCTTCCACCTTTCACTGGGGCAGAGCTTTTGCGGAACAGAGACGGCATTCTTCCAGTGCGTGTTCTCCAAGGAGCTGTGAAACAGAGCCTAGCACGCTGTCTCGCTGATACTGGCTTTCGGCAAGCAAGCGTGCCGCACCGCCTACATTCTGCACTCTGGCAGCCTAGTTGCCAGCTTTCGACAGGTGCTGTCCTAGCAAGGAAGCTCAGGCAGTCAAAGCCGGCGCAGGGCGGCACCTTTCTGCTTTGCCCGCCTAAGCGGCGTCACACTCCCAAGGATACTGTGTCCTTTCCCTCTGCACTGCGTCTGCCGACGTGCTCTCTGCATCTCGGAGCATAACGGCAAAGGACAACGTTTTGCACGGCAGGGTAGAAATGGCATTGCTAGCAGGAAAGCTAGATGCCTTGGAACTGCCCGCTTACCCCTTGCCACTCACTTCAGGCTCGTACGCTGAGCAGAACAGCCTGTTGTTCCTGAAGCTTCGCTGGCTGTCGTTCGTGCCCAGACGCGATTTCCTTCCCAAGGAGGCGAAGCGCCCTCTACTTCTCGCACCGAGCGCGCTGCTCCTGGCTTTCGCTTCTGCCGCAACGAGCTCGCTACGCGCACTTTTCTTCTCAACCCTGGGTGCCCTTGCCTTCTGCCTTTCTTGTCTCGTGAATGGAGACGGAAAGCTTCTCGGCTAGAACTCGCCTAGAACAACTGCGGCTGCACATTGAGCTGGCCCGGAACGCCCTGCTGAAACTTGCCTTCTGGCACCACATTCACGGGGCAGCCGTCTTTCTTCGGCCACCTGCCAAGCGGCCCCATATCGCCGCGCTCGTTGCACTCCGCTTGTCAGATTGGCTTCCCGTGGCGCTGATTTCAGCCTGGCCAAATACTAGCGCTCCGGAGAGCTGTCTCGCAGACAATAATGTCCCGGCATAGAAATTTGTCCTGCAATGTTCCCTCCTCTTTTCCCACACTGTGTTGCTCTGATGAATGCCTTGAGCATGGAACGACTTAAGCCAGCAAGTATTCCTCGCCGGCCACCTCTCGCTGTGCAAGAGGTACGCCGTGGACCCTGTGAACGCTGCCAAGCAAAAAGCAGAGCCGTGACCATAAAAGCGAGGAGAGAGCATGCACGAAGCACACTAGTTCTGTCTAGTGCTTTCCGTGCAGAGAGGCGGCAAAGCTGAATGCCGTGTCCGAGCTTGACAACTCGCTGGAGCACAGAAAGCCAAGAATGAAGAGGCGGAACACAGCCTTGGTTTCAGCAGCTTCCGGGACTGCAAAAGTTCACCAATAGCTCTGTCAAAGCAGAACTCGGCTGCGAATGCTCTCGCAGCTTGGGAAAGTTAGGCGCAGCTGTTGACCAGCTCTGCCCGTGGCCACAGGCTGCTTCTTCCACCTTTCACTGGGGCAGAGCTTTTGCGGAGCAGAGACGGCATTCTTCCAGTGCGTGTTCTCCAAGGAGCTGTGAAACAGAGCCTAGCACGCTGTCTCGCTGATACTGGCTTTCGGCAAGCAAGCGTGCCGCACCGCCTACATTCTGCACTCTGGCAGCCTAGTTGCCAGCTTTCGACAGGTGCTGTCCTAGCAAGGAAGCTCAGGCAGTCAAAGCCGGCGCAGGGCGGCACCTTTCTGCTTTGCCCGCCTAAGCGGCGTCACACTCCCAAGGATACTGTGTCCTTTCCCTCTGCACTGCGTCTGCCGACGTGCTCTCTGCATCTCGGAGCATAACGGCAAAGGACAACGTTTTGCACGGCAGGGTAGAAATGGCATTGCTAGCAGGAAAGCTAGATGCCTTGGAACTGCCCGCTTACCCCTTGCCACTCACTTCAGGCTCGTACGCTGAGCAGAATAGCCTGTTGTTCCTGAAGCTTCGCTGGCTGTCGTTCGTGCCCAGACGCGATTTCCTTCCCAAGGAGGCGAAGCGCCCTCTACTTCTCGCACCGAGCGCGCTGCTCCTGGCTTTCGCTTCTGCCGCAACGAGCTCGCTACGCGCACTTTTCTTCTCAACCCTGGGTGCCCTTGCCTTCTGCCTTTCTTGTCTCGTGAATGGAGACGGAAAGCTTCTCGGCTAGAACTCGCCTAGAACAACTGCGGCTGCACATTGAGCTGGCCCGGAACGCCCTGCTGAAACTTGCCTTCTGGCACCACATTCACGGGGCAGCCGTCTTTCTTCGGCCACCTGCCAAGCGGCCCCATATCGCCGCGCTCGTTGCACTCCGCTTGTCAGATTGGCTTCCCGTGGCGCTGATTTCAGCCTGGCCAAATACTAGCGCTCCGGAGAGCTGTCTCGCAGACAATAATGTCCCGGCATAGAAATTTGTCCTGCAATGTTCCCTCCTCTTTTCCCACACTGTGTTGCTCTGATGAATGCCTTGAGCATGGAACGACTTAAGGCAGCAAGTATTCCTCGCCGGCCACCTCTCGCTGTGCAAGAGGTACGCCGTGGACCCTGTGAACGCTGCCAAGCAAAAAGCAGAGCCGTGACCATAAAAGCGAGGAGAGAGCATGCACGAAGCACACTAGTTCTGTCTAGTGCTTTCCGTGCAGAGAGGCGGCAAAGCTGAATGCCGTGTCCGAGCTTGACAACTCGCTGGAGCACAGAAAGCCAAGAATGAAGAGGCGGAACACAGCCTTGGTTTCAGCAGCTTCCGGGACTGCAAAAGTTCACCAATAGCTCTGTCAAAGCAGAACTCGGCTGCGAATGCTCTCGCAGCTTGGGAAAGTTAGGCGCAGCTGTTGACCAGCTCTGCCCGTGGCCACAGGCTGCTTCTTCCACCTTTCACTGGGGCAGAGCTTTTGCGGAACAGAGACGGCATTCTTCCAGTGCGTGTTCTCCAAGGAGCTGTGAAACAGAGCCTAGCACGCTGTCTCGCTGATACTGGCTTTCGGCAAGCAAGCGTGCCGCACCGCCTACATTCTGCACTCTGGCAGCCTAGTTGCCAGCTTTCGACAGGTGCTGTCCTAGCAAGGAAGCTCAGGCAGTCAAAGCCGGCGCAGGGCGGCACCTTTCTGCTTTGCCCGCCTAAGCGGCGTCACACTCCCAAGGATACTGTGTCCTTTCCCTCTGCACTGCGTCTGCCGACGTGCTCTCTGCATCTCGGAGCATAACGGCAAAGGACAACGTTTTGCACGGCAGGGTAGAAATGGCATTGCTAGCAGGAAAGCTAGATGCCTTGGAACTGCCCGCTTACCCCTTGCCACTCACTTCAGGCTCGTACGCTGAGCAGAACAGCCTGTTGTTCCTGAAGCTTCGCTGGCTGTCGTTCGTGCCCAGACGCGATTTCCTTCCCAAGGAGGCGAAGTGCCCTCTACTTCTCGCACCGAGCGCGCTGCTCCTGGCTTTCGCTTCTGCCGCAACGAGCTCGCTACGCGCACTTTTCTTCTCAACCCTGGGTGCCCTTGCCTTCTGCCTTTCTTGTCTCGTGAATGGAGACGGAAAGCTTCTCGGCTAGAACTCGCCTAGAACAACTGCGGCTGCACATTGAGCTGGCCCGGAACGCCCTGCTGAAACTTGCCTTCTGGCACCACATTCACGGGGCAGCCGTCTTTCTTCGGCCACCTGCCAAGCGGCCCCATATCGCCGCGCTCGTTGCACTCCGCTTGTCAGATTGGCTTCCCGTGGCGCTGATTTCAGCCTGGCCAAATACTAGCGCTCCGGAGAGCTGTCTCGCAGACAATAATGTCCCGGCATAGAAATTTGTCCTGCAATGTTCCCTCCTCTTTTCCCACACTGTGTTGCTCTGATGAATGCCTTGAGCATGGAACGACTTAAGGCAGCAAGTATTCCTCGCCGGCCACCTCTCGCTGTGCAAGAGGTACGCCGTGGACCCTGTGAACGCTGCCAAGCAAAAAGCAGAGCCGTGACCATAAAAGCGAGGAGAGAGCATGCACGAAGCACACTAGTTCTGTCTAGTGCTTTCCGTGCAGAGAGGCGGCAAAGCTGAATGCCGTGTCCGAGCTTGACAACTCGCTGGAGCACAGAAAGCCAAGAATGAAGAGGCGGAACACAGCCTTGGTTTCAGCAGCTTCCGGGACTGCAAAAGTTCACCAATAGCTCTGTCAAAGCAGAACTCGGCTGCGAATGCTCTCGCAGCTTGGGAAAGTTAGGCGCAGCTGTTGACCAGCTCTGCCCGTGGCCACAGGCTGCTTCTTCCACCTTTCACTGGGGCAGAGCTTTTGCGGAACAGAGACGGCATTCTTCCAGTGCGTGTTCTCCAAGGAGCTGTGAAACAGAGCCTAGCACGCTGTCTCGCTGATACTGGCTTTCGGCAAGCAAGCGTGCCGCACCGCCTACATTCTGCACTCTGGCAGCCTAGTTGCCAGCTTTCGACAGGTGCTGTCCTAGCAAGGAAGCTCAGGCAGTCAAAGCCGGCGCAGGGCGGCACCTTTCTGCTTTGCCCGCCTAAGCGGCGTCACACTCCCAAGGATACTGTGTCCTTTCCCTCTGCACTGCGTCTGCCGACGTGCTCTCTGCATCTCGGAGCATAACGGCAAAGGACAACGTTTTGCACGGCAGGGTAGAAATGGCATTGCTAGCAGGAAAGCTAGATGCCTTGGAACTGCCCGCTTACCCCTTGCCACTCACTTCAGGCTCGTACGCTGAGCAGAACAGCCTGTTGTTCCTGAAGCTTCGCTGGCTGTCGTTCGTGCCCAGACGCGATTTCCTTCCCAAGGAGGCAAAGCGCCCTCTACTTCTCGCACCGAGCGCGCTGCTCCTGGCTTTCGCCTCTGCCGCAACGAGCTCGCTACGCGCACTTTTCTTCTCAACCCTGGGTGCCCTTGCCTTCTGCCTTTCTTGTCTCGTGAATGGAGACGGAAAGCTTCTCGGCTAGAACTCGCCTAGAACAACTGCGGCTGCACATTGAGCTGGCCCGGAACGCCCTGCTGAAACTTGCCTTCTGGCACCACATTCACGGGGCAGCCGTCTTTCTTCGGCCACCTGCCAAGCGGCCCCATATCGCCGCGCTCGTTGCACTCCGCTTGTCAGATTGGCTTCCCGTGGCGCTGATTTCAGCCTGGCCAAATACTAGCGCTCCGGAGAGCTGTCTCGCAGACAATAATGTCCCGGCATAGAAATTTGTCCTGCAATGTTCCCTCCTCTTTTCCCACACTGTGTTGCTCTGATGAATGCCTTGAGCATGGAACGACTTAAGCCAGCAAGTATTCCTCGCCGGCCACCTCTCGCTGTGCAAGAGGTACGCCGTGGACCCTGTGAACGCTGCCAAGCAAAAAGCAGAGCCGTGACCATAAAAGCGAGGAGAGAGCATGCACGAAGCACACTAGTTCTGTCTAGTGCTTTCCGTGCAGAGAGGCGGCAAAGCTGAATGCCGTGTCCGAGCTTGACAACTCGCTGGAGCACAGAAAGCCAAGAATGAAGAGGCGGAACACAGCCTTGGTTTCAGCAGCTTCCGGGACTGCAAAAGTTCACCAATAGCTCTGTCAAAGCAGAACTCGGCTGCGAATGCTCTCGCAGCTTGGGAAAGTTAGGCGCAGCTGTTGACCAGCTCTGCCCGTGGCCACAGGCTGCTTCTTCCACCTTTCACTGGGGCAGAGCTTTTGCGGAACAGAGACGGCATTCTTCCAGTGCGTGTTCTCCAAGGAGCTGTGAAACAGAGCCTAGCACGCTGTCTCGCTGATACTGGCTTTCGGCAAGCAAGCGTGCCGCACCGCCTACATTCTGCACTCTGGCAGCCTAGTTGCCAGCTTTCGACAGGTGCTGTCCTAGCAAGGAAGCTCAGGCAGTCAAAGCCGGCGCAGGGCGGCACCTTTCTGCTTTGCCCGCCTAAGCGGCGTCACACTCCCAAGGATACTGTGTCCTTTCCCTCTGCACTGCGTCTGCCGACGTGCTCTCTGCATCTCGGAGCATAACGGCAAAGGACAACGTTTTGCACGGCAGGGTAGAAATGGCATTGCTAGCAGGAAAGCTAGATGCCTTGGAACTGCCCGCTTACCCCTTGCCACTCACTTCAGGCTCGTACGCTGAGCAGAACAGCCTGTTGTTCCTGAAGCTTCGCTGGCTGTCGTTCGTGCCCAGACGCGATTTCCTTCCCAAGGAGGCAAAGCGCCCTCTACTTCTCGCACCGAGCGCGCTGCTCCTGGCTTTCGCCTCTGCCGCAACGAGCTCGCTACGCGCACTTTTCTTCTCAACCCTGGGTGCCCTTGCCTTCTGCCTTTCTTGTCTCGTGAATGGAGACGGAAAGCTTCTCGGCTAGAACTCGCCTAGAACAACTGCGGCTGCACATTGAGCTGGCCCGGAACGCCCTGCTGAAACTTGCCTTCTGGCACCACATTCACGGGGCAGCCGTCTTTCTTCGGCCACCTGCCAAGCGGCCCCATATCGCCGCGCTCGTTGCACTCCGCTTGTCAGATTGGCTTCCCGTGGCGCTGATTTCAGCCTGGCCAAATACTAGCGCTCCGGAGAGCTGTCTCGCAGACAATAATGTCCCGGCATAGAAATTTGTCCTGCAATGTTCCCTCCTCTTTTCCCACACTGTGTTGCTCTGATGAATGCCTTGAGCATGGAACGACTTAAGCCAGCAAGTATTCCTCGCCGGCCACCTCTCGCTGTGCAAGAGGTACGCCGTGGACCCTGTGAACGCTGCCAAGCAAAAAGCAGAGCCGTGACCATAAAAGCGAGGAGAGAGCATGCACGAAGCACACTAGTTCTGTCTAGTGCTTTCCGTGCAGAGAGGCGGCAAAGCTGAATGCCGTGTCCGAGCTTGACAACTCGCTGGAGCACAGAAAGCCAAGAATGAAGAGGCGGAACACAGCCTTGGTTTCAGCAGCTTCCGGGACTGCAAAAGTTCACCAATAGCTCTGTCAAAGCAGAACTCGGCTGCGAATGCTCTCGCAGCTTGGGAAAGTTAGGCGCAGCTGTTGACCAGCTCTGCCCGTGGCCACAGGCTGCTTCTTCCACCTTTCACTGGGGCAGAGCTTTTGCGGAGCAGAGACGGCATTCTTCCAGTGCGTGTTCTCCAAGGAGCTGTGAAACAGAGCCTAGCACGCTGTCTCGCTGATACTGGCTTTCGGCAAGCAAGCGTGCCGCACCGCCTACATTCTGCACTCTGGCAGCCTAGTTGCCAGCTTTCGACAGGTGCTGTCCTAGCAAGGAAGCTCAGGCAGTCAAAGCCGGCGCAGGGCGGCACCTTTCTGCTTTGCCCGCCTAAGCGGCGTCACACTCCCAAGGATACTGTGTCCTTTCCCTCTGCACTGCGTCTGCCGACGTGCTCTCTGCATCTCGGAGCATAACGGCAAAGGACAACGTTTTGCACGGCAGGGTAGAAATGGCATTGCTAGCAGGAAAGCTAGATGCCTTGGAACTGCCCGCTTACCCCTTGCCACTCACTTCAGGCTCGTACGCTGAGCAGAATAGCCTGTTGTTCCTGAAGCTTCGCTGGCTGTCGTTCGTGCCCAGACGCGATTTCCTTCCCAAGGAGGCGAAGCGCCCTCTACTTCTCGCACCGAGCGCGCTGCTCCTGGCTTTCGCTTCTGCCGCAACGAGCTCGCTACGCGCACTTTTCTTCTCAACCCTGGGTGCCCTTGCCTTCTGCCTTTCTTGTCTCGTGAATGGAGACGGAAAGCTTCTCGGCTAGAACTCGCCTAGAACAACTGCGGCTGCACATTGAGCTGGCCCGGAACGCCCTGCTGAAACTTGCCTTCTGGCACCACATTCACGGGGCAGCCGTCTTTCTTCGGCCACCTGCCAAGCGGCCCCATATCGCCGCGCTCGTTGCACTCCGCTTGTCAGATTGGCTTCCCGTGGCGCTGATTTCAGCCTGGCCAAATACTAGCGCTCCGGAGAGCTGTCTCGCAGACAATAATGTCCCGGCATAGAAATTTGTCCTGCAATGTTCCCTCCTCTTTTCCCACACTGTGTTGCTCTGATGAATGCCTTGAGCATGGAACGACTTAAGGCAGCAAGTATTCCTCGCCGGCCACCTCTCGCTGTGCAAGAGGTACGCCGTGGACCCTGTGAACGCTGCCAAGCAAAAAGCAGAGCCGTGACCATAAAAGCGAGGAGAGAGCATGCACGAAGCACACTAGTTCTGTCTAGTGCTTTCCGTGCAGAGAGGCGGCAAAGCTGAATGCCGTGTCCGAGCTTGACAACTCGCTGGAGCACAGAAAGCCAAGAATGAAGAGGCGGAACACAGCCTTGGTTTCAGCAGCTTCCGGGACTGCAAAAGTTCACCAATAGCTCTGTCAAAGCAGAACTCGGCTGCGAATGCTCTCGCAGCTTGGGAAAGTTAGGCGCAGCTGTTGACCAGCTCTGCCCGTGGCCACAGGCTGCTTCTTCCACCTTTCACTGGGGCAGAGCTTTTGCGGAACAGAGACGGCATTCTTCCAGTGCGTGTTCTCCAAGGAGCTGTGAAACAGAGCCTAGCACGCTGTCTCGCTGATACTGGCTTTCGGCAAGCAAGCGTGCCGCACCGCCTACATTCTGCACTCTGGCAGCCTAGTTGCCAGCTTTCGACAGGTGCTGTCCTAGCAAGGAAGCTCAGGCAGTCAAAGCCGGCGCAGGGCGGCACCTTTCTGCTTTGCCCGCCTAAGCGGCGTCACACTCCCAAGGATACTGTGTCCTTTCCCTCTGCACTGCGTCTGCCGACGTGCTCTCTGCATCTCGGAGCATAACGGCAAAGGACAACGTTTTGCACGGCAGGGTAGAAATGGCATTGCTAGCAGGAAAGCTAGATGCCTTGGAACTGCCCGCTTACCCCTTGCCACTCACTTCAGGCTCGTACGCTGAGCAGAATAGCCTGTTGTTCCTGAAGCTTCGCTGGCTGTCGTTCGTGCCCAGACGCGATTTCCTTCCCAAGGAGGCGAAGCGCCCTCTACTTCTCGCACCGAGCGCGCTGCTCCTGGCTTTCGCTTCTGCCGCAACGAGCTCGCTACGCGCACTTTTCTTCTCAACCCTGGGTGCCCTTGCCTTCTGCCTTTCTTGTCTCGTGAATGGAGACGGAAAGCTTCTCGGCTAGAACTCGCCTAGAACAACTGCGGCTGCACATTGAGCTGGCCCGGAACGCCCTGCTGAAACTTGCCTTCTGGCACCACATTCACGGGGCAGCCGTCTTTCTTCGGCCACCTGCCAAGCGGCCCCATATCGCCGCGCTCGTTGCACTCCGCTTGTCAGATTGGCTTCCCGTGGCGCTGATTTCAGCCTGGCCAAATACTAGCGCTCCGGAGAGCTGTCTCGCAGACAATAATGTCCCGGCATAGAAATTTGTCCTGCAATGTTCCCTCCTCTTTTCCCACACTGTGTTGCTCTGATGAATGCCTTGAGCATGGAACGACTTAAGGCAGCAAGTATTCCTCGCCGGCCACCTCTCGCTGTGCAAGAGGTACGCCGTGGACCCTGTGAACGCTGCCAAGCAAAAAGCAGAGCCGTGACCATAAAAGCGAGGAGAGAGCATGCACGAAGCACACTAGTTCTGTCTAGTGCTTTCCGTGCAGAGAGGCGGCAAAGCTGAATGCCGTGTCCGAGCTTGACAACTCGCTGGAGCACAGAAAGCCAAGAATGAAGAGGCGGAACACAGCCTTGGTTTCAGCAGCTTCCGGGACTGCAAAAGTTCACCAATAGCTCTGTCAAAGCAGAACTCGGCTGCGAATGCTCTCGCAGCTTGGGAAAGTTAGGCGCAGCTGTTGACCAGCTCTGCCCGTGGCCACAGGCTGCTTCTTCCACCTTTCACTGGGGCAGAGCTTTTGCGGAACAGAGACGGCATTCTTCCAGTGCGTGTTCTCCAAGGAGCTGTGAAACAGAGCCTAGCACGCTGTCTCGCTGATACTGGCTTTCGGCAAGCAAGCGTGCCGCACCGCCTACATTCTGCACTCTGGCAGCCTAGTTGCCAGCTTTCGACAGGTGCTGTCCTAGCAAGGAAGCTCAGGCAGTCAAAGCCGGCGCAGGGCGGCACCTTTCTGCTTTGCCCGCCTAAGCGGCGTCACACTCCCAAGGATACTGTGTCCTTTCCCTCTGCACTGCGTCTGCCGACGTGCTCTCTGCATCTCGGAGCATAACGGCAAAGGACAACGTTTTGCACGGCAGGGTAGAAATGGCATTGCTAGCAGGAAAGCTAGATGCCTTGGAACTGCCCGCTTACCCCTTGCCACTCACTTCAGGCTCGTACGCTGAGCAGAACAGCCTGTTGTTCCTGAAGCTTCGCTGGCTGTCGTTCGTGCCCAGACGCGATTTCCTTCCCAAGGAGGCGAAGTGCCCTCTACTTCTCGCACCGAGCGCGCTGCTCCTGGCTTTCGCTTCTGCCGCAACGAGCTCGCTACGCGCACTTTTCTTCTCAACCCTGGGTGCCCTTGCCTTCTGCCTTTCTTGTCTCGTGAATGGAGACGGAAAGCTTCTCGGCTAGAACTCGCCTAGAACAACTGCGGCTGCACATTGAGCTGGCCCGGAACGCCCTGCTGAAACTTGCCTTCTGGCACCACATTCACGGGGCAGCCGTCTTTCTTCGGCCACCTGCCAAGCGGCCCCATATCGCCGCGCTCGTTGCACTCCGCTTGTCAGATTGGCTTCCCGTGGCGCTGATTTCAGCCTGGCCAAATACTAGCGCTCCGGAGAGCTGTCTCGCAGACAATAATGTCCCGGCATAGA
Organism: Cinclus cinclus; assembly: GCF_963662255.1. Taxonomy (NCBI): domain Eukaryota; kingdom Metazoa; phylum Chordata; class Aves; order Passeriformes; family Cinclidae; genus Cinclus; species Cinclus cinclus. The sequence continues at coordinate 141,309 of NW_026912036.1, forward strand.
AATTTGTCCTGCAATGTTCCCTCCTCTTTTCCCACACTGTGTTGCTCTGATGAATGCCTTGAGCATGGAACGACTTAAGGCAGCAAGTATTCCTCGCCGGCCACCTCTCGCTGTGCAAGAGGTACGCCGTGGACCCTGTGAACGCTGCCAAGCAAAAAGCAGAGCCGTGACCATAAAAGCGAGGAGAGAGCATGCACGAAGCACACTAGTTCTGTCTAGTGCTTTCCGTGCAGAGAGGCGGCAAAGCTGAATGCCGTGTCCGAGCTTGACAACTCGCTGGAGCACAGAAAGCCAAGAATGAAGAGGCGGAACACAGCCTTGGTTTCAGCAGCTTCCGGGACTGCAAAAGTTCACCAATAGCTCTGTCAAAGCAGAACTCGGCTGCGAATGCTCTCGCAGCTTGGGAAAGTTAGGCGCAGCTGTTGACCAGCTCTGCCCGTGGCCACAGGCTGCTTCTTCCACCTTTCACTGGGGCAGAGCTTTTGCGGAACAGAGACGGCATTCTTCCAGTGCGTGTTCTCCAAGGAGCTGTGAAACAGAGCCTAGCACGCTGTCTCGCTGATACTGGCTTTCGGCAAGCAAGCGTGCCGCACCGCCTACATTCTGCACTCTGGCAGCCTAGTTGCCAGCTTTCGACAGGTGCTGTCCTAGCAAGGAAGCTCAGGCAGTCAAAGCCGGCGCAGGGCGGCACCTTTCTGCTTTGCCCGCCTAAGCGGCGTCACACTCCCAAGGATACTGTGTCCTTTCCCTCTGCACTGCGTCTGCCGACGTGCTCTCTGCATCTCGGAGCATAACGGCAAAGGACAACGTTTTGCACGGCAGGGTAGAAATGGCATTGCTAGCAGGAAAGCTAGATGCCTTGGAACTGCCCGCTTACCCCTTGCCACTCACTTCAGGCTCGTACGCTGAGCAGAACAGCCTGTTGTTCCTGAAGCTTCGCTGGCTGTCGTTCGTGCCCAGACGCGATTTCCTTCCCAAGGAGGCGAAGCGCCCTCTACTTCTCGCACCGAGCGCGCTGCTCCTGGCTTTCGCCTCTGCCGCAACGAGCTCGCTACGCGCACTTTTCTTCTCAACCCTGGGTGCCCTTGCCTTCTGCCTTTCTTGTCTCGTGAATGGAGACGGAAAGCTTCTCGGCTAGAACTCGCCTAGAACAACTGCGGCTGCACATTGAGCTGGCCCGGAACGCCCTGCTGAAACTTGCCTTCTGGCACCACATTCACGGGGCAGCCGTCTTTCTTCGGCCACCTGCCAAGCGGCCCCATATCGCCGCGCTCGTTGCACTCCGCTTGTCAGATTGGCTTCCCGTGGCGCTGATTTCAGCCTGGCCAAATACTAGCGCTCCGGAGAGCTGTCTCGCAGACAATAATGTCCCGGCATAGAAATTTGTCCTGCAATGTTCCCTCCTCTTTTCCCACACTGTGTTGCTCTGATGAATGCCTTGAGCATGGAACGACTTAAGGCAGCAAGTATTCCTCGCCGGCCACCTCTCGCTGTGCAAGAGGTACGCCGTGGACCCTGTGAACGCTGCCAAGCAAAAAGCAGAGCCGTGACCATAAAAGCGAGGAGAGAGCATGCACGAAGCACACTAGTTCTGTCTAGTGCTTTCCGTGCAGAGAGGCGGCAAAGCTGAATGCCGTGTCCGAGCTTGACAACTCGCTGGAGCACAGAAAGCCAAGAATGAAGAGGCGGAACACAGCCTTGGTTTCAGCAGCTTCCGGGACTGCAAAAGTTCACCAATAGCTCTGTCAAAGCAGAACTCGGCTGCGAATGCTCTCGCAGCTTGGGAAAGTTAGGCGCAGCTGTTGACCAGCTCTGCCCGTGGCCACAGGCTGCTTCTTCCACCTTTCACTGGGGCAGAGCTTTTGCGGAACAGAGACGGCATTCTTCCAGTGCGTGTTCTCCAAGGAGCTGTGAAACAGAGCCTAGCACGCTGTCTCGCTGATACTGGCTTTCGGCAAGCAAGCGTGCCGCACCGCCTACATTCTGCACTCTGGCAGCCTAGTTGCCAGCTTTCGACAGGTGCTGTCCTAGCAAGGAAGCTCAGGCAGTCAAAGCCGGCGCAGGGCGGCACCTTTCTGCTTTGCCCGCCTAAGCGGCGTCACACTCCCAAGGATACTGTGTCCTTTCCCTCTGCACTGCGTCTGCCGACGTGCTCTCTGCATCTCGGAGCATAACGGCAAAGGACAACGTTTTGCACGGCAGGGTAGAAATGGCATTGCTAGCAGGAAAGCTAGATGCCTTGGAACTGCCCGCTTACCCCTTGCCACTCACTTCAGGCTCGTACGCTGAGCAGAACAGCCTGTTGTTCCTGAAGCTTCGCTGGCTGTCGTTCGTGCCCAGACGCGATTTCCTTCCCAAGGAGGCGAAGCGCCCTCTACTTCTCGCACCGAGCGCGCTGCTCCTGGCTTTCGCTTCTGCCGCAACGAGCTCGCTACGCGCACTTTTCTTCTCAACCCTGGGTGCCCTTGCCTTCTGCCTTTCTTGTCTCGTGAATGGAGACGGAAAGCTTCTCGGCTAGAACTCGCCTAGAACAACTGCGGCTGCACATTGAGCTGGCCCGGAACGCCCTGCTGAAACTTGCCTTCTGGCACCACATTCACGGGGCAGCCGTCTTTCTTCGGCCACCTGCCAAGCGGCCCCATATCGCCGCGCTCGTTGCACTCCGCTTGTCAGATTGGCTTCCCGTGGCGCTGATTTCAGCCTGGCCAAATACTAGCGCTCCGGAGAGCTGTCTCGCAGACAATAATGTCCCGGCATAGAAATTTGTCCTGCAATGTTCCCTCCTCTTTTCCCACACTGTGTTGCTCTGATGAATGCCTTGAGCATGGAACGACTTAAGGCAGCAAGTATTCCTCGCCGGCCACCTCTCGCTGTGCAAGAGGTACGCCGTGGACCCTGTGAACGCTGCCAAGCAAAAAGCAGAGCCGTGACCATAAAAGCGAGGAGAGAGCATGCACGAAGCACACTAGTTCTGTCTAGTGCTTTCCGTGCAGAGAGGCGGCAAAGCTGAATGCCGTGTCCGAGCTTGACAACTCGCTGGAGCACAGAAAGCCAAGAATGAAGAGGCGGAACACAGCCTTGGTTTCAGCAGCTTCCGGGACTGCAAAAGTTCACCAATAGCTCTGTCAAAGCAGAACTCGGCTGCGAATGCTCTCGCAGCTTGGGAAAGTTAGGCGCAGCTGTTGACCAGCTCTGCCCGTGGCCACAGGCTGCTTCTTCCACCTTTCACTGGGGCAGAGCTTTTGCGGAACAGAGACGGCATTCTTCCAGTGCGTGTTCTCCAAGGAGCTGTGAAACAGAGCCTAGCACGCTGTCTCGCTGATACTGGCTTTCGGCAAGCAAGCGTGCCGCACCGCCTACATTCTGCACTCTGGCAGCCTAGTTGCCAGCTTTCGACAGGTGCTGTCCTAGCAAGGAAGCTCAGGCAGTCAAAGCCGGCGCAGGGCGGCACCTTTCTGCTTTGCCCGCCTAAGCGGCGTCACACTCCCAAGGATACTGTGTCCTTTCCCTCTGCACTGCGTCTGCCGACGTGCTCTCTGCATCTCGGAGCATAACGGCAAAGGACAACGTTTTGCACGGCAGGGTAGAAATGGCATTGCTAGCAGGAAAGCTAGATGCCTTGGAACTGCCCGCTTACCCCTTGCCACTCACTTCAGGCTCGTACGCTGAGCAGAACAGCCTGTTGTTCCTGAAGCTTCGCTGGCTGTCGTTCGTGCCCAGACGCGATTTCCTTCCCAAGGAGGCGAAGCGCCCTCTACTTCTCGCACCGAGCGCGCTGCTCCTGGCTTTCGCCTCTGCCGCAACGAGCTCGCTACGCGCACTTTTCTTCTCAACCCTGGGTGCCCTTGCCTTCTGCCTTTCTTGTCTCGTGAATGGAGACGGAAAGCTTCTCGGCTAGAACTCGCCTAGAACAACTGCGGCTGCACATTGAGCTGGCCCGGAACGCCCTGCTGAAACTTGCCTTCTGGCACCACATTCACGGGGCAGCCGTCTTTCTTCGGCCACCTGCCAAGCGGCCCCATATCGCCGCGCTCGTTGCACTCCGCTTGTCAGATTGGCTTCCCGTGGCGCTGATTTCAGCCTGGCCAAATACTAGCGCTGCGGAGAGCTGTCTCGCAGACAATAATGTCCCGGCATAGAAATTTGTCCTGCAATGTTCCCTCCTCTTTTCCCACACTGTGTTGCTCTGATGAATGCCTTGAGCATGGAACGACTTAAGGCAGCAAGTATTCCTCGCCGGCCACCTCTCGCTGTGCAAGAGGTACGCCGTGGACCCTGTGAACGCTGCCAAGCAAAAAGCAGAGCCGTGACCATAAAAGCGAGGAGAGAGCATGCACGAAGCACACTAGTTCTGTCTAGTGCTTTCCGTGCAGAGAGGCGGCAAAGCTGAATGCCGTGTCCGAGCTTGACAACTCGCTGGAGCACAGAAAGCCAAGAATGAAGAGGCGGAACACAGCCTTGGTTTCAGCAGCTTCCGGGACTGCAAAAGTTCACCAATAGCTCTGTCAAAGCAGAACTCGGCTGCGAATGCTCTCGCAGCTTGGGAAAGTTAGGCGCAGCTGTTGACCAGCTCTGCCCGTGGCCACAGGCTGCTTCTTCCACCTTTCACTGGGGCAGAGCTTTTGCGGAACAGAGACGGCATTCTTCCAGTGCGTGTTCTCCAAGGAGCTGTGAAACAGAGCCTAGCACGCTGTCTCGCTGATACTGGCTTTCGGCAAGCAAGCGTGCCGCACCGCCTACATTCTGCACTCTGGCAGCCTAGTTGCCAGCTTTCGACAGGTGCTGTCCTAGCAAGGAAGCTCAGGCAGTCAAAGCCGGCGCAGGGCGGCACCTTTCTGCTTTGCCCGCCTAAGCGGCGTCACACTCCCAAGGATACTGTGTCCTTTCCCTCTGCACTGCGTCTGCCGACGTGCTCTCTGCATCTCGGAGCATAACGGCAAAGGACAACGTTTTGCACGGCAGGGTAGAAATGGCATTGCTAGCAGGAAAGCTAGATGCCTTGGAACTGCCCGCTTACCCCTTGCCACTCACTTCAGGCTCGTACGCTGAGCAGAACAGCCTGTTGTTCCTGAAGCTTCGCTGGCTGTCGTTCGTGCCCAGACGCGATTTCCTTCCCAAGGAGGCGAAGCGCCCTCTACTTCTCGCACCGAGCGCGCTGCTCCTGGCTTTCGCCTCTGCCGCAACGAGCTCGCTACGCGCACTTTTCTTCTCAACCCTGGGTGCCCTTGCCTTCTGCCTTTCTTGTCTCGTGAATGGAGACGGAAAGCTTCTCGGCTAGAACTCGCCTAGAACAACTGCGGCTGCACATTGAGCTGGCCCGGAACGCCCTGCTGAAACTTGCCTTCTGGCACCACATTCACGGGGCAGCCGTCTTTCTTCGGCCACCTGCCAAGCGGCCCCATATCGCCGCGCTCGTTGCACTCCGCTTGTCAGATTGGCTTCCCGTGGCGCTGATTTCAGCCTGGCCAAATACTAGCGCTCCGGAGAGCTGTCTCGCAGACAATAATGTCCCGGCATAGAAATTTGTCCTGCAATGTTCCCTCCTCTTTTCCCACACTGTGTTGCTCTGATGAATGCCTTGAGCATGGAACGACTTAAGGCAGCAAGTATTCCTCGCCGGCCACCTCTCGCTGTGCAAGAGGTACGCCGTGGACCCTGTGAACGCTGCCAAGCAAAAAGCAGAGCCGTGACCATAAAAGCGAGGAGAGAGCATGCACGAAGCACACTAGTTCTGTCTAGTGCTTTCCGTGCAGAGAGGCGGCAAAGCTGAATGCCGTGTCCGAGCTTGACAACTCGCTGGAGCACAGAAAGCCAAGAATGAAGAGGCGGAACACAGCCTTGGTTTCAGCAGCTTCCGGGACTGCAAAAGTTCACCAATAGCTCTGTCAAAGCAGAACTAGGCTGCGAATGCTCTCGCAGCTTGGGAAAGTTAGGCGCAGCTGTTGACCAGCTCTGCCCGTGGCCACAGGCTGCTTCTTCCACCTTTCACTGGGGCAGAGCTTTTGCGGAACAGAGACGGCATTCTTCCAGTGCGTGTTCTCCAAGGAGCTGTGAAACAGAGCCTAGCACGCTGTCTCGCTGATACTGGCTTTCGGCAAGCAAGCGTGCCGCACCGCCTACATTCTGCACTCTGGCAGCCTAGTTGCCAGCTTTCGACAGGTGCTGTCCTAGCAAGGAAGCTCAGGCAGTCAAAGCCGGCGCAGGGCGGCACCTTTCTGCTTTGCCCGCCTAAGCGGCGTCACACTCCCAAGGATACTGTGTCCTTTCCCTCTGCACTGCGTCTGCCGACGTGCTCTCTGCATCTCGGAGCATAACGGCAAAGGACAACGTTTTGCACGGCAGGGTAGAAATGGCATTGCTAGCAGGAAAGCTAGATGCCTTGGAACTGCCCGCTTACCCCTTGCCACTCACTTCAGGCTCGTACGCTGAGCAGAACAGCCTGTTGTTCCTGAAGCTTCGCTGGCTGTCGTTCGTGCCCAGACGCGATTTCCTTCCCAAGGAGGCGAAGCGCCCTCTACTTCTCGCACCGAGCGCGCTGCTCCTGGCTTTCGCCTCTGCCGCAACGAGCTCGCTACGCGCACTTTTCTTCTCAACCCTGGGTGCCCTTGCCTTCTGCCTTTCTTGTCTCGTGAATGGAGACGGAAAGCTTCTCGGCTAGAACTCGCCTAGAACAACTGCGGCTGCACATTGAGCTGGCCCGGAACGCCCTGCTGAAACTTGCCTTCTGGCACCACATTCACGGGGCAGCCGTCTTTCTTCGGCCACCTGCCAAGCGGCCCCATATCGCCGCGCTCGTTGCACTCCGCTTGTCAGATTGGCTTCCCGTGGCGCTGATTTCAGCCTGGCCAAATACTAGCGCTCCGGAGAGCTGTCTCGCAGACAATAATGTCCCGGCATAGAAATTTGTCCTGCAATGTTCCCTCCTCTTTTCCCACACTGTGTTGCTCTGATGAATGCCTTGAGCATGGAACGACTTAAGGCAGCAAGTATTCCTCGCCGGCCACCTCTCGCTGTGCAAGAGGTACGCCGTGGACCCTGTGAACGCTGCCAAGCAAAAAGCAGAGCCGTGACCATAAAAGCGAGGAGAGAGCATGCACGAAGCACACTAGTTCTGTCTAGTGCTTTCCGTGCAGAGAGGTGGCAAAGCTGAATGCCGTGTCCGAGCTTGACAACTCGCTGGAGCACAGAAAGCCAAGAATGAAGAGGCGGAACACAGCCTTGGTTTCAGCAGCTTCCGGGACTGCAAAAGTTCACCAATAGCTCTGTCAAAGCAGAACTCGGCTGCGAATGCTCTCGCAGCTTGGGAAAGTTAGGCGCAGCTGTTGACCAGCTCTGCCCGTGGCCACAGGCTGCTTCTTCCACCTTTCACTGGGGCAGAGCTTTTGCGGAGCAGAGACGGCATTCTTCCAGTGCGTGTTCTCCAAGGAGCTGTGAAACAGAGCCTAGCACGCTGTCTCGCTGATACTGGCTTTCGGCAAGCAAGCGTGCCGCACCGCCTACATTCTGCACTCTGGCAGCCTAGTTGCCAGCTTTCGACAGGTGCTGTCCTAGCAAGGAAGCTCAGGCAGTCAAAGCCGGCGCAGGGCGGCACCTTTCTGCTTTGCCTGCCTAAGCGGCGTCACACTCCCAAGGATACTGTGTCCTTTCCCTCTGCACTGCGTCTGCCGACGTGCTCTCTGCATCTCGGAGCATAACGGCAAAGGACAACGTTTTGCACGGCAGGGTAGAAATGGCATTGCTAGCAGGAAAGCTAGATGCCTTGGAACTGCCCGCTTACCCCTTGCCACTCACTTCAGGCTTGTACGCTGAGCAGAACAGCCTGTTGTTCCTGAAGCTTCGCTGGCTGTCGTTCGTGCCCAGACGCGATTTCCTTCCCAAGGAGGCGAAGCGCCCTCTACTTCTCGCACCGAGCGCGCTGCTCCTGGCTTTCGCCTCTGCCGCAACGAGCTCGCTACGCGCACTTTTCTTCTCAACCCTGGGTGCCCTTGCCTTCTGCCTTTCTTGTCTCGTGAATGGAGACGGAAAGCTTCTCGGCTAGAACTCGCCTAGAACAACTGCGGCTGCACATTGAGCTGGCCCGGAACGCCCTGCTGAAACTTGCCTTCTGGCACCACATTCACGGGGCAGCCGTCTTTCTTCGGCCACCTGCCAAGCGGCCCCATATCGCCGCGCTCGTTGCACTCCGCTTGTCAGATTGGCTTCCCGTGGCGCTGATTTCAGCCTGGCCAAATACTAGCGCTCCGGAGAGCTGTCTCGCAGACAATAATGTCCCGGCATAGAAATTTGTCCTGCAATGTTCCCTCCTCTTTTCCCACACTGTGTTGCTCTGATGAATGCCTTGAGCATGGAACGACTTAAGGCAGCATGTATTCCTCGCCGGCCACCTCTCGCTGTGCAAGAGGTACGCCGTGGACCCTGTGAACGCTGCCAAGCAAAAAGCAGAGCCGTGACCATAAAAGCGAGGAGAGAGCATGCACGAAGCACACTAGTTCTGTCTAGTGCTTTCCGTGCAGAGAGGCGGCAAAGCTGAATGCCGTGTCCGAGCTTGACAACTCGCTGGAGCACAGAAAGCCAAGAATGAAGAGGCGGAACACAGCCTTGGTTTCAGCAGCTTCCGGGACTGCAAAAGTTCACCAATAGCTCTGTCAAAGCAGAACTCGGCTGCGAATGCTCTCGCAGCTTGGGAAAGTTAGGCGCAGCTGTTGACCAGCTCTGCCCGTGGCCACAGGCTGCTTCTTCCACCTTTCACTGGGGCAGAGCTTTTGCGGAGCAGAGACGGCATTCTTCCAGTGCGTGTTCTCCAAGGAGCTGTGAAACAGAGCCTAGCACGCTGTCTCGCTGATACTGGCTTTCGGCAAGCAAGCGTGCCGCACCGCCTACATTCTGCACTCTGGCAGCCTAGTTGCCAGCTTTCGACAGGTGCTGTCCTAGCAAGGAAGCTCAGGCAGTCAAAGCCGGCGCAGGGCGGCACCTTTCTGCTTTGCCCGCCTAAGCGGCGTCACACTCCCAAGGATACTGTGTCCTTTCCCTCTGCACTGCGTCTGCCGACGTGCTCTCTGCATCTCGGAGCATAACGGCAAAGGACAACGTTTTGCACGGCAGGGTAGAAATGGCATTGCTAGCAGGAAAGCTAGATGCCTTGGAACTGCCCGCTTACCCCTTGCCACTCACTTCAGGCTCGTACGCTGAGCAGAACAGCCTGTTGTTCCTGAAGCTTCGCTGGCTGTCGTTCGTGCCCAGACGCGATTTCCTTCCCAAGGAGGCGAAGCGCCCTCTACTTCTCGCACCGAGCGCGCTGCTCCTGGCTTTCGCCTCTGCCGCAACGAGCTCGCTACGCGCACTTTTCTTCTCAACCCTGGGTGCCCTTGCCTTCTGCCTTTCTTGTCTCGTGAATGGAGACGGAAAGCTTCTCGGCTAGAACTCGCCTAGAACAACTGCGGCTGCACATTGAGCTGGCCCGGAACGCCCTGCTGAAACTTGCCTTCTGGCACCACATTCACGGGGCAGCCGTCTTTCTTCGGCCACCTGCCAAGCGGCCCCATATCGCCGCGCTCGTTGCACTCCGCTTGTCAGATTGGCTTCCCGTGGCGCTGATTTCAGCCTGGCCAAATACTAGCGCTCCGGAGAGCTGTCTCGCAGACAATAATGTCCCGGCATAGAAATTTGTCCTGCAATGTTCCCTCCTCTTTTCCCACACTGTGTTGCTCTGATGAATGCCTTGAGCATGGAACGACTTAAGGCAGCAAGTATTCCTCGCCGGCCACCTCTCGCTGTGCAAGAGGTACGCCGTGGACCCTGTGAACGCTGCCAAGCAAAAAGCAGAGCCGTGACCATAAAAGCGAGGAGAGAGCATGCACGAAGCACACTAGTTCTGTCTAGTGCTTTCCGTGCAGAGAGGCGGCAAAGCTGAATGCCGTGTCCGAGCTTGACAACTCGCTGGAGCACAGAAAGCCAAGAATGAAGAGGCGGAACACAGCCTTGGTTTCAGCAGCTTCCGGGACTGCAAAAGTTCACCAATAGCTCTGTCAAAGCAGAACTCGGCTGTGAATGCTCTCGCAGCTTGGGAAAGTTAGGCGCAGCTGTTGACCAGCTCTGCCCGTGGCCACAGGCTGCTTCTTCCACCTTTCACTGGGGCAGAGCTTTTGCGGAACAGAGACGGCATTCTTCCAGTGCGTGTTCTCCAAGGAGCTGTGAAACAGAGCCTAGCACGCTGTCTCGCTGATACTGGCTTTCGGCAAGCAAGCGTGCCGCACCGCCTACATTCTGCACTCTGGCAGCCTAGTTGTCAGCTTTCGACAGGTGCTGTCCTAGCAAGGAAGCTCAGGCAGTCAAAGCCGGCGCAGGGCGGCACCTTTCTGCTTTGCCCGCCTAAGCGGCGTCACACTCCCAAGGATACTGTGTCCTTTCCCTCTGCACTGCGTCTGCCGACGTGCTCTCTGCATCTCGGAGCATAACGGCAAAGGACAACGTTTTGCACGGCAGGGTAGAAATGGCATTGCTAGCAGGAAAGCTAGATGCCTTGGAACTGCCCGCTTACCCCTTGCCACTCACTTCAGGCTCGTACGCTGAGCAGAACAGCCTGTTGTTCCTGAAGCTTCGCTGGCTGTCGTTCGTGCCCAGACGCGATTTCCTTCCCAAGGAGGCGAAGCGCCCTCTACTTCTCGCACCGAGCGCGCTGCTCCTGGCTTTCGCTTCTGCCGCAACGAGCTCGCTACGCGCACTTTTCTTCTCAACCCTGGGTGCCCTTGCCTTCTGCCTTTCTTGTCTCGTGAATGGAGACGGAAAGCTTCTCGGCTAGAACTCGCCTAGAACAACTGCGGCTGCACATTGAGCTGGCCCGGAACGCCCTGCTGAAACTTGCCTTCTGGCACCACATTCACGGGGCAGCCGTCTTTCTTCGGCCACCTGCCAAGCGGCCCCATATCGCCGCGCTCGTTGCACTCCGCTTGTCAGATTGGCTTCCCGTGGCGCTGATTTCAGCCTGGCCAAATACTAGCGCTCCGGAGAGCTGTCTCGCAGACAATAATGTCCCGGCATAGAAATTTGTCCTGCAATGTTCCCTCCTCTTTTCCCACACTGTGTTGCTCTGATGAATGCCTTGAGCATGGAACGACTTAAGGCAGCAAGTATTCCTCGCCGGCCACCTCTCGCTGTGCAAGAGGTACGCCGTGGACCCTGTGAACGCTGCCAAGCAAAAAGCAGAGCCGTGACCATAAAAGCGAGGAGAGAGCATGCACGAAGCACACTAGTTCTGTCTAGTGCTTTCCGTGCAGAGAGGCGGCAAAGCTGAATGCCGTGTCCGAGCTTGACAACTCGCTGGAGCACAGAAAGCCAAGAATGAAGAGGCGGAACACAGCCTTGGTTTCAGCAGCTTCCGGGACTGCAAAAGTTCACCAATAGCTCTGTCAAAGCAGAACTCGGCTGCGAATGCTCTCGCAGCTTGGGAAAGTTAGGCGCAGCTGTTGACCAGCTCTGCCCGTGGCCACAGGCTGCTTCTTCCACCTTTCACTGGGGCAGAGCTTTTGCGGAACAGAGACGGCATTCTTCCAGTGCGTGTTCTCCAAGGAGCTGTGAAACAGAGCCTAGCACGCTGTCTCGCTGATACTGGCTTTCGGCAAGCAAGCGTGCCGCACCGCCTACATTCTGCACTCTGGCAGCCTAGTTGCCAGCTTTCGACAGGTGCTGTCCTAGCAAGGAAGCTCAGGCAGTCAAAGCCGGCGCAGGGCGGCACCTTTCTGCTTTGCCCGCCTAAGCGGCGTCACACTCCCAAGGATACTGTGTCCTTTCCCTCTGCACTGCGTCTGCCGACGTGCTCTCTGCATCTCGGAGCATAACGGCAAAGGACAACGTTTTGCACGGCAGGGTAGAAATGGCATTGCTAGCAGGAAAGCTAGATGCCTTGGAACTGCCCGCTTACCCCTTGCCACTCACTTCAGGCTCGTACGCTGAGCAGAACAGCCTGTTGTTCCTGAAGCTTCGCTGGCTGTCGTTCGTGCCCAGACGCGATTTCCTTCCCAAGGAGGCGAAGCGCCCTCTACTTCTCGCACCGAGCGCGCTGCTCCTGGCTTTCGCCTCTGCCGCAACGAGCTCGCTACGCGCACTTTTCTTCTCAACCCTGGGTGCCCTTGCCTTCTGCCTTTCTTGTCTCGTGAATGGAGACGGAAAGCTTCTCGGCTAGAACTCGCCTAGAACAACTGCGGCTGCACATTGAGCTGGCCCGGAACGCCCTGCTGAAACTTGCCTTCTGGCACCACATTCACGGGGCAGCCGTCTTTCTTCGGCCACCTGCCAAGCGGCCCCATATCGCCGCGCTCGTTGCACTCCGCTTGTCAGATTGGCTTCCCGTGGCGCTGATTTCAGCCTGGCCAAATACTAGCGCTCCGGAGAGCTGTCTCGCAGACAATAATGTCCCGGCATAGAAATTTGTCCTGCAATGTTCCCTCCTCTTTTCCCACACTGTGTTGCTCTGATGAATGCCTTGAGCATGGAACGACTTAAGCCAGCAAGTATTCCTCGCCGGCCACCTCTCGCTGTGCAAGAGGTACGCCGTGGACCCTGTGAACGCTGCCAAGCAAAAAGCAGAGCCGTGACCATAAAAGCGAGGAGAGAGCATGCACGAAGCACACTAGTTCTGTCTAGTGCTTTCCGTGCAGAGAGGCGGCAAAGCTGAATGCCGTGTCCGAGCTTGACAACTCGCTGGAGCACAGAAAGCCAAGAATGAAGAGGCGGAACACAGCCTTGGTTTCAGCAGCTTCCGGGACTGCAAAAGTTCACCAATAGCTCTGTCAAAGCAGAACTCGGCTGCGAATGCTCTCGCAGCTTGGGAAAGTTAGGCGCAGCTGTTGACCAGCTCTGCCCGTGGCCACAGGCTGCTTCTTCCACCTTTCACTGGGGCAGAGCTTTTGCAGAACAGAGACGGCATTCTTCCAGTGCGTGTTCTCCAAGGAGCTGTGAAACAGAGCCTAGCACGCTGTCTCGCTGATACTGGCTTTCGGCAAGCAAGCGTGCCGCACCGCCTACATTCTGCACTCTGGCAGCCTAGTTGCCAGCTTTCGACAGGTGCTGTCCTAGCAAGGAAGCTCAGGCAGTCAAAGCCGGCGCAGGGCGGCACCTTTCTGCTTTGCCCGCCTAAGCGGCGTCACACTCCCAAGGATACTGTGTCCTTTCCCTCTGCACTGCGTCTGCCGACGTGCTCTCTGCATCTCGGAGCATAACGGCAAAGGACAACGTTTTGCACGGCAGGGTAGAAATGGCATTGCTAGCAGGAAAGCTAGATGCCTTGGAACTGCCCGCTTACCCCTTGCCACTCACTTCAGGCTCGTACGCTGAGCAGAACAGCCTGTTGTTCCTGAAGCTTCGCTGGCTGTCGTTCGTGCCCAGACGCGATTTCCTTCCCAAGGAGGCGAAGCGCCCTCTACTTCTCGCACCGAGCGCGCTGCTCCTGGCTTTCGCTTCTGCCGCAACGAGCTCGCTACGCGCACTTTTCTTCTCAACCCTGGGTGCCCTTGCCTTCTGCCTTTCTTGTCTCGTGAATGGAGACGGAAAGCTTCTCGGCTAGAACTCGCCTAGAACAACTGCGGCTGCACATTGAGCTGGCCCGGAACGCCCTGCTGAAACTTGCCTTCTGGCACCACATTCACGGGGCAGCCGTCTTTCTTCGGCCACCTGCCAAGCGGCCCCATATCGCCGCGCTCGTTGCACTCCGCTTGTCAGATTGGCTTCCCGTGGCGCTGATTTCAGCCTGGCCAAATACTAGCGCTCCGGAGAGCTGTCTCGCAGACAATAATGTCCCGGCATAGAAATTTGTCCTGCAATGTTCCCTCCTCTTTTCCCACACTGTGTTGCTCTGATGAATGCCTTGAGCATGGAACGACTTAAGGCAGCAAGTATTCCTCGCCGGCCACCTCTCGCTGTGCAAGAGGTACGCCGTGGACCCTGTGAACGCTGCCAAGCAAAAAGCAGAGCCGTGACCATAAAAGCGAGGAGAGAGCATGCACGAAGCACACTAGTTCTGTCTAGTGCTTTCCGTGCAGAGAGGCGGCAAAGCTGAATGCCGTGTCCGAGCTTGACAACTCGCTGGAGCACAGAAAGCCAAGAATGAAGAGGCGGAACACAGCCTTGGTTTCAGCAGCTTCCGGGACTGCAAAAGTTCACCAATAGCTCTGTCAAAGCAGAACTCGGCTGCGAATGCTCTCGCAGCTTGGGAAAGTTAGGCGCAGCTGTTGACCAGCTCTGCCCGTGGCCACAGGCTGCTTCTTCCACCTTTCACTGGGGCAGAGCTTTTGCGGAACAGAGACGGCATTCTTCCAGTGCGTGTTCTCCAAGGAGCTGTGAAACAGAGCCTAGCACGCTGTCTCGCTGATACTGGCTTTCGGCAAGCAAGCGTGCCGCACCGCCTACATTCTGCACTCTGGCAGCCTAGTTGCCAGCTTTCGACAGGTGCTGTCCTAGCAAGGAAGCTCAGGCAGTCAAAGCCGGCGCAGGGCGGCACCTTTCTGCTTTGCCCGCCTAAGCGGCGTCACACTCCCAAGGATACTGTGTCCTTTCCCTCTGCACTGCGTCTGCCGACGTGCTCTCTGCATCTCGGAGCATAACGGCAAAGGACAACGTTTTGCACGGCAGGGTAGAAATGGCATTGCTAGCAGGAAAGCTAGATGCCTTGGAACTGCCCGCTTACCCCTTGCCACTCACTTCAGGCTCGTACGCTGAGCAGAACAGCCTGTTGTTCCTGAAGCTTCGCTGGCTGTCGTTCGTGCCCAGACGCGATTTCCTTCCCAAGGAGGCGAAGCGCCCTCTACTTCTCGCACCGAGCGCGCTGCTCCTGGCTTTCGCCTCTGCCGCAACGAGCTCGCTACGCGCACTTTTCTTCTCAACCCTGGGTGCCCTTGCCTTCTGCCTTTCTTGTCTCGTGAATGGAGACGGAAAGCTTCTCGGCTAGAACTCGCCTAGAACAACTGCGGCTGCACATTGAGCTGGCCCGGAACGCCCTGCTGAAACTTGCCTTCTGGCACCACATTCACGGGGCAGCCGTCTTTCTTCGGCCACCTGCCAAGCGGCCCCATATCGCCGCGCTCGTTGCACTCCGCTTGTCAGATTGGCTTCCCGTGGCGCTGATTTCAGCCTGGCCAAATACTAGCGCTCCGGAGAGCTGTCTCGCAGACAATAATGTCCCGGCATAGAAATTTGTCCTGCAATGTTCCCTCCTCTTTTCCCACACTGTGTTGCTCTGATGAATGCCTTGAGCATGGAACGACTTAAGGCAGCAAGTATTCCTCGCCGGCCACCTCTCGCTGTGCAAGAGGTACGCCGTGGACCCTGTGAACGCTGCCAAGCAAAAAGCAGAGCCGTGACCATAAAAGCGAGGAGAGAGCATGCACGAAGCACACTAGTTCTGTCTAGTGCTTTCCGTGCAGAGAGGCGGCAAAGCTGAATGCCGTGTCCGAGCTTGACAACTCGCTGGAGCACAGAAAGCCAAGAATGAAGAGGCGGAACACAGCCTTGGTTTCAGCAGCTTCCGGGACTGCAAAAGTTCACCAATAGCTCTGTCAAAGCAGAACTCGGCTGCGAATGCTCTCGCAGCTTGGGAAAGTTAGGCGCAGCTGTTGACCAGCTCTGCCCGTGGCCACAGGCTGCTTCTTCCACCTTTCACTGGGGCAGAGCTTTTGCAGAACAGAGACGGCATTCTTCCAGTGCGTGTTCTCCAAGGAGCTGTGAAACAGAGCCTAGCACGCTGTCTCGCTGATACTGGCTTTCGGCAAGCAAGCGTGCCGCACCGCCTACATTCTGCACTCTGGCAGCCTAGTTGCCAGCTTTCGACAGGTGCTGTCCTAGCAAGGAAGCTCAGGCAGTCAAAGCCGGCGCAGGGCGGCACCTTTCTGCTTTGCCCGCCTAAGCGGCGTCACACTCCCAAGGATACTGTGTCCTTTCCCTCTGCACTGCGTCTGCCGACGTGCTCTCTGCATCTCGGAGCATAACGGCAAAGGACAACGTTTTGCACGGCAGGGTAGAAATGGCATTGCTAGCAGGAAAGCTAGATGCCTTGGAACTGCCCGCTTACCCCTTGCCACTCACTTCAGGCTCGTACGCTGAGCAGAACAGCCTGTTGTTCCTGAAGCTTCGCTGGCTGTCGTTCGTGCCCAGACGCGATTTCCTTCCCAAGGAGGCGAAGCGCCCTCTACTTCTCGCACCGAGCGCGCTGCTCCTGGCTTTCGCTTCTGCCGCAACGAGCTCGCTACGCGCACTTTTCTTCTCAACCCTGGGTGCCCTTGCCTTCTGCCTTTCTTGTCTCGTGAATGGAGACGGAAAGCTTCTCGGCTAGAACTCGCCTAGAACAACTGCGGCTGCACATTGAGCTGGCCCGGAACGCCCTGCTGAAACTTGCCTTCTGGCACCACATTCACGGGGCAGCCGTCTTTCTTCGGCCACCTGCCAAGCGGCCCCATATCGCCGCGCTCGTTGCACTCCGCTTGTCAGATTGGCTTCCCGTGGCGCTGATTTCAGCCTGGCCAAATACTAGCGCTCCGGAGAGCTGTCTCGCAGACAATAATGTCCCGGCATAGAAATTTGTCCTGCAATGTTCCCTCCTCTTTTCCCACACTGTGTTGCTCTGATGAATGCCTTGAGCATGGAACGACTTAAGGCAGCAAGTATTCCTCGCCGGCCACCTCTCGCTGTGCAAGAGGTACGCCGTGGACCCTGTGAACGCTGCCAAGCAAAAAGCAGAGCCGTGACCATAAAAGCGAGGAGAGAGCATGCACGAAGCACACTAGTTCTGTCTAGTGCTTTCCGTGCAGAGAGGCGGCAAAGCTGAATGCCGTGTCCGAGCTTGACAACTCGCTGGAGCACAGAAAGCCAAGAATGAAGAGGCGGAACACAGCCTTGGTTTCAGCAGCTTCCGGGACTGCAAAAGTTCACCAATAGCTCTGTCAAAGCAGAACTCGGCTGCGAATGCTCTCGCAGCTTGGGAAAGTTAGGCGCAGCTGTTGACCAGCTCTGCCCGTGGCCACAGGCTGCTTCTTCCACCTTTCACTGGGGCAGAGCTTTTGCGGAACAGAGACGGCATTCTTCCAGTGCGTGTTCTCCAAGGAGCTGTGAAACAGAGCCTAGCACGCTGTCTCGCTGATACTGGCTTTCGGCAAGCAAGCGTGCCGCACCGCCTACATTCTGCACTCTGGCAGCCTAGTTGCCAGCTTTCGACAGGTGCTGTCCTAGCAAGGAAGCTCAGGCAGTCAAAGCCGGCGCAGGGCGGCACCTTTCTGCTTTGCCCGCCTAAGCGGCGTCACACTCCCAAGGATACTGTGTCCTTTCCCTCTGCACTGCGTCTGCCGACGTGCTCTCTGCATCTCGGAGCATAACGGCAAAGGACAACGTTTTGCACGGCAGGGTAGAAATGGCATTGCTAGCAGGAAAGCTAGATGCCTTGGAACTGCCCGCTTACCCCTTGCCACTCACTTCAGGCTCGTACGCTGAGCAGAACAGCCTGTTGTTCCTGAAGCTTCGCTGGCTGTCGTTCGTGCCCAGACGCGATTTCCTTCCCAAGGAGGCGAAGCGCCCTCTACTTCTCGCACCGAGCGCGCTGCTCCTGGCTTTCGCCTCTGCCGCAACGAGCTCGCTACGCGCACTTTTCTTCTCAACCCTGGGTGCCCTTGCCTTCTGCCTTTCTTGTCTCGTGAATGGAGACGGAAAGCTTCTCGGCTAGAACTCGCCTAGAACAACTGCGGCTGCACATTGAGCTGGCCCGGAACGCCCTGCTGAAACTTGCCTTCTGGCACCACATTCACGGGGCAGCCGTCTTTCTTCGGCCACCTGCCAAGCGGCCCCATATCGCCGCGCTCGTTGCACTCCGCTTGTCAGATTGGCTTCCCGTGGCGCTGATTTCAGCCTGGCCAAATACTAGCGCTCCGGAGAGCTGTCTCGCAGACAATAATGTCCCGGCATAGAAATTTGTCCTGCAATGTTCCCTCCTCTTTTCCCACACTGTGTTGCTCTGATGAATGCCTTGAGCATGGAACGACTTAAGGCAGCAAGTATTCCTCGCCGGCCACCTCTCGCTGTGCAAGAGGTACGCCGTGGACCCTGTGAACGCTGCCAAGCAAAAAGCAGAGCCGTGACCATAAAAGCGAGGAGAGAGCATGCACGAAGCACACTAGTTCTGTCTAGTGCTTTCCGTGCAGAGAGGCGGCAAAGCTGAATGCCGTGTCCGAGCTTGACAACTCGCTGGAGCACAGAAAGCCAAGAATGAAGAGGCGGAACACAGCCTTGGTTTCAGCAGCTTCCGGGACTGCAAAAGTTCACCAATAGCTCTGTCAAAGCAGAACTCGGCTGCGAATGCTCTCGCAGCTTGGGAAAGTTAGGCGCAGCTGTTGACCAGCTCTGCCCGTGGCCACAGGCTGCTTCTTCCACCTTTCACTGGGGCAGAGCTTTTGCAGAACAGAGACGGCATTCTTCCAGTGCGTGTTCTCCAAGGAGCTGTGAAACAGAGCCTAGCACGCTGTCTCGCTGATACTGGCTTTCGGCAAGCAAGCGTGCCGCACCGCCTACATTCTGCACTCTGGCAGCCTAGTTGCCAGCTTTCGACAGGTGCTGTCCTAGCAAGGAAGCTCAGGCAGTCAAAGCCGGCGCAGGGCGGCACCTTTCTGCTTTGCCCGCCTAAGCGGCGTCACACTCCCAAGGATACTGTGTCCTTTCCCTCTGCACTGCGTCTGCCGACGTGCTCTCTGCATCTCGGAGCATAACGGCAAAGGACAACGTTTTGCACGGCAGGGTAGAAATGGCATTGCTAGCAGGAAAGCTAGATGCCTTGGAACTGCCCGCTTACCCCTTGCCACTCACTTCAGGCTCGTACGCTGAGCAGAACAGCCTGTTGTTCCTGAAGCTTCGCTGGCTGTCGTTCGTGCCCAGACGCGATTTCCTTCCCAAGGAGGCGAAGCGCCCTCTACTTCTCGCACCGAGCGCGCTGCTCCTGGCTTTCGCCTCTGCCGCAACGAGCTCGCTACGCGCACTTTTCTTCTCAACCCTGGGTGCCCTTGCCTTCTGCCTTTCTTGTCTCGTGAATGGAGACGGAAAGCTTCTCGGCTAGAACTCGCCTAGAACAACTGCGGCTGCACATTGAGCTGGCCCGGAACGCCCTGCTGAAACTTGCCTTCTGGCACCACATTCACGGGGCAGCCGTCTTTCTTCGGCCACCTGCCAAGCGGCCCCATATCGCCGCGCTCGTTGCACTCCGCTTGTCAGATTGGCTTCCCGTGGCGCTGATTTCAGCCTGGCCAAATACTAGCGCTCCGGAGAGCTGTCTCGCAGACAATAATGTCCCGGCATAGAAATTTGTCCTGCAATGTTCCCTCCTCTTTTCCCACACTGTGTTGCTCTGATGAATGCCTTGAGCATGGAACGACTTAAGGCAGCAAGTATTCCTCGCCGGCCACCTCTCGCTGTGCAAGAGGTACGCCGTGGACCCTGTGAACGCTGCCAAGCAAAAAGCAGAGCCGTGACCATAAAAGCGAGGAGAGAGCATGCACGAAGCACACTAGTTCTGTCTAGTGCTTTCCGTGCAGAGAGGCGGCAAAGCTGAATGCCGTGTCCGAGCTTGACAACTTGCTGGAGCACAGAAAGCCAAGAATGAAGAGGCGGAACACAGCCTTGGTTTCAGCAGCTTCCGGGACTGCAAAAGTTCACCAATAGCTCTGTCAAAGCAGAACTCGGCTGCGAATGCTCTCGCAGCTTGGGAAAGTTAGGCGCAGCTGTTGACCAGCTCTGCCCGTGGCCACAGGCTGCTTCTTCCACCTTTCACTGGGGCAGAGCTTTTGCGGAACAGAGACGGCATTCTTCCAGTGCGTGTTCTCCAAGGAGCTGTGAAACAGAGCCTAGCACGCTGTCTCGCTGATACTGGCTTTCGGCAAGCAAGCGTGCCGCACCGCCTACATTCTGCACTCTGGCAGCCTAGTTGCCAGCTTTCGACAGGTGCTGTCCTAGCAAGGAAGCTCAGGCAGTCAAAGCCGGCGCAGGGCGGCACCTTTCTGCTTTGCCCGCCTAAGCGGCGTCACACTCCCAAGGATACTGTGTCCTTTCCCTCTGCACTGCGTCTGCCGACGTGCTCTCTGCATCTCGGAGCATAACGGCAAAGGACAACGTTTTGCACGGCAGGGTAGAAATGGCATTGCTAGCAGGAAAGCTAGATGCCTTGGAACTGCCCGCTTACCCCTTGCCACTCACTTCAGGCTCGTACGCTGAGCAGAACAGCCTGTTGTTCCTGAAGCTTCGCTGGCTGTCGTTCGTGCCCAGACGCGATTTCCTTCCCAAGGAGGCGAAGCGCCCTCTACTTCTCGCACCGAGCGCGCTGCTCCTGGCTTTCGCCTCTGCCGCAACGAGCTCGCTACGCGCACTTTTCTTCTCAACCCTGGGTGCCCTTGCCTTCTGCCTTTCTTGTCTCGTGAATGGAGACGGAAAGCTTCTCGGCTAGAACTCGCCTAGAACAACTGCGGCTGCACATTGAGCTGGCCCGGAACGCCCTGCTGAAACTTGCCTTCTGGCACCACATTCACGGGGCAGCCGTCTTTCTTCGGCCACCTGCCAAGCGGCCCCATATCGCCGCGCTCGTTGCACTCCGCTTGTCAGATTGGCTTCCCGTGGCGCTGATTTCAGCCTGGCCAAATACTAGCGCTCCGGAGAGCTGTCTCGCAGACAATAATGTCCCGGCATAGAAATTTGTCCTGCAATGTTCCCTCCTCTTTTCCCACACTGTGTTGCTCTGATGAATGCCTTGAGCATGGAACGACTTAAGGCAGCAAGTATTCCTCGCCGGCCACCTCTCGCTGTGCAAGAGGTACGCCGTGGACCCTGTGAACGCTGCCAAGCAAAAAGCAGAGCCGTGACCATAAAAGCGAGGAGAGAGCATGCACGAAGCACACTAGTTCTGTCTAGTGCTTTCCGTGCAGAGAGGCGGCAAAGCTGAATGCCGTGTCCGAGCTTGACAACTCGCTGGAGCACAGAAAGCCAAGAATGAAGAGGCGGAACACAGCCTTGGTTTCAGCAGCTTCCGGGACTGCAAAAGTTCACCAATAGCTCTGTCAAAGCAGAACTCGGCTGCGAATGCTCTCGCAGCTTGGGAAAGTTAGGCGCAGCTGTTGACCAGCTCTGCCCGTGGCCACAGGCTGCTTCTTCCACCTTTCACTGGGGCAGAGCTTTTGCGGAACAGAGACGGCATTCTTCCAGTGCGTGTTCTCCAAGGAGCTGTGAAACAGAGCCTAGCACGCTGTCTCGCTGATACTGGCTTTCGGCAAGCAAGCGTGCCGCACCGCCTACATTCTGCACTCTGGCAGCCTAGTTGCCAGCTTTCGACAGGTGCTGTCCTAGCAAGGAAGCTCAGGCAGTCAAAGCCGGCGCAGGGCGGCACCTTTCTGCTTTGCCCGCCTAAGCGGCGTCACACTCCCAAGGATACTGTGTCCTTTCCCTCTGCACTGCGTCTGCCGACGTGCTCTCTGCATCTCGGAGCATAACGGCAAAGGACAACGTTTTGCACGGCAGGGTAGAAATGGCATTGCTAGCAGGAAAGCTAGATGCCTTGGAACTGCCCGCTTACCCCTTGCCACTCACTTCAGGCTCGTACGCTGAGCAGAACAGCCTGTTGTTCCTGAAGCTTCGCTGGCTGTCGTTCGTGCCCAGACGCGATTTCCTTCCCAAGGAGGCGAAGCGCCCTCTACTTCTCGCACCGAGCGCGCTGCTCCTGGCTTTCGCCTCTGCCGCAACGAGCTCGCTACGCGCACTTTTCTTCTCAACCCTGGGTGCCCTTGCCTTCTGCCTTTCTTGTCTCGTGAATGGAGACGGAAAGCTTCTCGGCTAGAACTCGCCTAGAACAACTGCGGCTGCACATTGAGCTGGCCCGGAACGCCCTGCTGAAACTTGCCTTCTGGCACCACATTCACGGGGCAGCCGTCTTTCTTCGGCCACCTGCCAAGCGGCCCCATATCGCCGCGCTCGTTGCACTCCGCTTGTCAGATTGGCTTCCCGTGGCGCTGATTTCAGCCTGGCCAAATACTAGCGCTCCGGAGAGCTGTCTCGCAGACAATAATGTCCCGGCATAGAAATTTGTCCTGCAATGTTCCCTCCTCTTTTCCCACACTGTGTTGCTCTGATGAATGCCTTGAGCATGGAACGACTTAAGGCAGCAAGTATTCCTCGCCGGCCACCTCTCGCTGTGCAAGAGGTACGCCGTGGACCCTGTGAACGCTGCCAAGCAAAAAGCAGAGCCGTGACCATAAAAGCGAGGAGAGAGCATGCACGAAGCACACTAGTTCTGTCTAGTGCTTTCCGTGCAGAGAGGCGGCAAAGCTGAATGCCGTGTCCGAGCTTGACAACTCGCTGGAGCACAGAAAGCCAAGAATGAAGAGGCGGAACACAGCCTTGGTTTCAGCAGCTTCCGGGACTGCAAAAGTTCACCAATAGCTCTGTCAAAGCAGAACTCGGCTGCGAATGCTCTCGCAGCTTGGGAAAGTTAGGCGCAGCTGTTGACCAGCTCTGCCCGTGGCCACAGGCTGCTTCTTCCACCTTTCACTGGGGCAGAGCTTTTGCGGAACAGAGACGGCATTCTTCCAGTGCGTGTTCTCCAAGGAGCTGTGAAACAGAGCCTAGCACGCTGTCTCGCTGATACTGGCTTTCGGCAAGCAAGCGTGCCGCACCGCCTACATTCTGCACTCTGGCAGCCTAGTTGCCAGCTTTCGACAGGTGCTGTCCTAGCAAGGAAGCTCAGGCAGTCAAAGCCGGCGCAGGGCGGCACCTTTCTGCTTTGCCCGCCTAAGCGGCGTCACACTCCCAAGGATACTGTGTCCTTTCCCTCTGCACTGCGTCTGCCGACGTGCTCTCTGCATCTCGGAGCATAACGGCAAAGGACAACGTTTTGCACGGCAGGGTAGAAATGGCATTGCTAGCAGGAAAGCTAGATGCCTTGGAACTGCCCGCTTACCCCTTGCCACTCACTTCAGGCTCGTACGCTGAGCAGAACAGCCTGTTGTTCCTGAAGCTTCGCTGGCTGTCGTTCGTGCCCAGACGCGATTTCCTTCCCAAGGAGGCGAAGCGCCCTCTACTTCTCGCACCGAGCGCGCTGCTCCTGGCTTTCGCCTCTGCCGCAACGAGCTCGCTACGCGCACTTTTCTTCTCAACCCTGGGTGCCCTTGCCTTCTGCCTTTCTTGTCTCGTGAATGGAGACGGAAAGCTTCTCGGCTAGAACTCGCCTAGAACAACTGCGGCTGCACATTGAGCTGGCCCGGAACGCCCTGCTGAAACTTGCCTTCTGGCACCACATTCACGGGGCAGCCGTCTTTCTTCGGCCACCTGCCAAGCGGCCCCATATCGCCGCGCTCGTTGCACTCCGCTTGTCAGATTGGCTTCCCGTGGCGCTGATTTCAGCCTGGCCAAATACTAGCGCTCCGGAGAGCTGTCTCGCAGACAATAATGTCCCGGCATAGAAATTTGTCCTGCAATGTTCCCTCCTCTTTTCCCACACTGTGTTGCTCTGATGAATGCCTTGAGCATGGAACGACTTAAGCCAGCAAGTATTCCTCGCCGGCCACCTCTCGCTGTGCAAGAGGTACGCCGTGGACCCTGTGAACGCTGCCAAGCAAAAAGCAGAGCCGTGACCATAAAAGCGAGGAGAGAGCATGCACGAAGCACACTAGTTCTGTCTAGTGCTTTCCGTGCAGAGAGGCGGCAAAGCTGAATGCCGTGTCCGAGCTTGACAACTCGCTGGAGCACAGAAAGCCAAGAATGAAGAGGCGGAACACAGCCTTGGTTTCAGCAGCTTCCGGGACTGCAAAAGTTCACCAATAGCTCTGTCAAAGCAGAACTCGGCTGCGAATGCTCTCGCAGCTTGGGAAAGTTAGGCGCAGCTGTTGACCAGCTCTGCCCGTGGCCACAGGCTGCTTCTTCCACCTTTCACTGGGGCAGAGCTTTTGCGGAACAGAGACGGCATTCTTCAAGTGCGTGTTCTCCAAGGAGCTGTGAAACAGAGCCTAGCACGCTGTCTCGCTGATACTGGCTTTCGGCAAGCAAGCGTGCCGCACCGCCTACATTCTGCACTCTGGCAGCCTAGTTGCCAGCTTTCGACAGGTGCTGTCCTAGCAAGGAAGCTCAGGCAGTCAAAGCCGGCGCAGGGCGGCACCTTTCTGCTTTGCCCGCCTAAGCGGCGTCACACTCCCAAGGATACTGTGTCCTTTCCCTCTGCACTGCGTCTGCCGACGTGCTCTCTGCATCTCGGAGCATAACGGCAAAGGACAACGTTTTGCACGGCAGGGTAGAAATGGCATTGCTAGCAGGAAAGCTAGATGCCTTGGAACTGCCCGCTTACCCCTTGCCACTCACTTCAGGCTCGTACGCTGAGCAGAACAGCCTGTTGTTCCTGAAGCTTCGCTGGCTGTCGTTCGTGCCCAGACGCGATTTCCTTCCCAAGGAGGCGAAGCGCCCTCTACTTCTCGCACCGAGCGCGCTGCTCCTGGCTTTCGCTTCTGCCGCAACGAGCTCGCTACGCGCACTTTTCTTCTCAACCCTGGGTGCCCTTGCCTTCTGCCTTTCTTGTCTCGTGAATGGAGACGGAAAGCTTCTCGGCTAGAACTCGCCTAGAACAACTGCGGCTGCACATTGAGCTGGCCCGGAACGCCCTGCTGAAACTTGCCTTCTGGCACCACATTCACGGGGCAGCCGTCTTTCTTCGGCCACCTGCCAAGCGGCCCCATATCGCCGCGCTCGTTGCACTCCGCTTGTCAGATTGGCTTCCCGTGGCGCTGATTTCAGCCTGGCCAAATACTAGCGCTCCGGAGAGCTGTCTCGCAGACAATAATGTCCCGGCATAGAAATTTGTCCTGCAATGTTCCCTCCTCTTTTCCCACACTGTGTTGCTCTGATGAATGCCTTGAGCATGGAACGACTTAAGGCAGCAAGTATTCCTCGCCGGCCACCTCTCGCTGTGCAAGAGGTACGCCGTGGACCCTGTGAACGCTGCCAAGCAAAAAGCAGAGCCGTGACCATAAAAGCGAGGAGAGAGCATGCACGAAGCACACTAGTTCTGTCTAGTGCTTTCCGTGCAGAGAGGCGGCAAAGCTGAATGCCGTGTCCGAGCTTGACAACTCGCTGGAGCACAGAAAGCCAAGAATGAAGAGGCGGAACACAGCCTTGGTTTCAGCAGCTTCCGGGACTGCAAAAGTTCACCAATAGCTCTGTCAAAGCAGAACTCGGCTGCGAATGCTCTCGCAGCTTGGGAAAGTTAGGCGCAGCTGTTGACCAGCTCTGCCCGTGGCCACAGGCTGCTTCTTCCACCTTTCACTGGGGCAGAGCTTTTGCGGAGCAGAGACGGCATTCTTCCAGTGCGTGTTCTCCAAGGAGCTGTGAAACAGAGCCTAGCACGCTGTCTCGCTGATACTGGCTTTCGGCAAGCAAGCGTGCCGCACCGCCTACATTCTGCACTCTGGCAGCCTAGTTGCCAGCTTTCGACAGGTGCTGTCCTAGCAAGGAAGCTCAGGCAGTCAAAGCCGGCGCAGGGCGGCACCTTTCTGCTTTGCCCGCCTAAGCGGCGTCACACTCCCAAGGATACTGTGTCCTTTCCCTCTGCACTGCGTCTGCCGACGTGCTCTCTGCATCTCGGAGCATAACGGCAAAGGACAACGTTTTGCACGGCAGGGTAGAAATGGCATTGCTAGCAGGAAAGCTAGATGCCTTGGAACTGCCCGCTTACCCCTTGCCACTCACTTCAGGCTCGTACGCTGAGCAGAACAGCCTGTTGTTCCTGAAGCTTCGCTGGCTGTCGTTCGTGCCCAGACGCGATTTCCTTCCCAAGGAGGCGAAGCGCCCTCTACTTCTCGCACCGAGCGCGCTGCTCCTGGCTTTCGCTTCTGCCGCAACGAGCTCGCTACGCGCACTTTTCTTCTCAACCCTGGGTGCCCTTGCCTTCTGCCTTTCTTGTCTCGTGAATGGAGACGGAAAGCTTCTCGGCTAGAACTCGCCTAGAACAACTGCGGCTGCACATTGAGCTGGCCCGGAACGCCCTGCTGAAACTTGCCTTCTGGCACCACATTCACGGGGCAGCCGTCTTTCTTCGGCCACCTGCCAAGCGGCCCCATATCGCCGCGCTCGTTGCACTCCGCTTGTCAGATTGGCTTCCCGTGGCGCTGATTTCAGCCTGGCCAAATACTAGCGCTCCGGAGAGCTGTCTCGCAGACAATAATGTCCCGGCATAGAAATTTGTCCTGCAATGTTCCCTCCTCTTTTCCCACACTGTGTTGCTCTGATGAATGCCTTGAGCATGGAACGACTTAAGGCAGCAAGTATTCCTCGCCGGCCACCTCTCGCTGTGCAAGAGGTACGCCGTGGACCCTGTGAACGCTGCCAAGCAAAAAGCAGAGCCGTGACCATAAAAGCGAGGAGAGAGCATGCACGAAGCACACTAGTTCTGTCTAGTGCTTTCCGTGCAGAGAGGCGGCAAAGCTGAATGCCGTGTCCGAGCTTGACAACTCGCTGGAGCACAGAAAGCCAAGAATGAAGAGGCGGAACACAGCCTTGGTTTCAGCAGCTTCCGGGACTGCAAAAGTTCACCAATAGCTCTGTCAAAGCAGAACTCGGCTGCGAATGCTCTCGCAGCTTGGGAAAGTTAGGCGCAGCTGTTGACCAGCTCTGCCCGTGGCCACAGGCTGCTTCTTCCACCTTTCACTGGGGCAGAGCTTTTGCGGAACAGAGACGGCATTCTTCCAGTGCGTGTTCTCCAAGGAGCTGTGAAACAGAGCCTAGCACGCTGTCTCGCTGATACTGGCTTTCGGCAAGCAAGCGTGCCGCACCGCCTACATTCTGCACTCTGGCAGCCTAGTTGCCAGCTTTCGACAGGTGCTGTCCTAGCAAGGAAGCTCAGGCAGTCAAAGCCGGCGCAGGGCGGCACCTTTCTGCTTTGCCCGCCTAAGCGGCGTCACACTCCCAAGGATACTGTGTCCTTTCCCTCTGCACTGCGTCTGCCGACGTGCTCTCTGCATCTCGGAGCATAACGGCAAAGGACAACGTTTTGCACGGCAGGGTAGAAATGGCATTGCTAGCAGGAAAGCTAGATGCCTTGGAACTGCCCGCTTACCCCTTGCCACTCACTTCAGGCTCGTACGCTGAGCAGAATAGCCTGTTGTTCCTGAAGCTTCGCTGGCTGTCGTTCGTGCCCAGACGCGATTTCCTTCCCAAGGAGGCGAAGCGCCCTCTACTTCTCGCACCGAGCGCGCTGCTCCTGGCTTTCGCTTCTGCCGCAACGAGCTCGCTACGCGCACTTTTCTTCTCAACCCTGGGTGCCCTTGCCTTCTGCCTTTCTTGTCTCGTGAATGGAGACGGAAAGCTTCTCGGCTAGAACTCGCCTAGAACAACTGCGGCTGCACATTGAGCTGGCCCGGAACGCCCTGCTGAAACTTGCCTTCTGGCACCACATTCACGGGGCAGCCGTCTTTCTTCGGCCACCTGCCAAGCGGCCCCATATCGCCGCGCTCGTTGCACTCCGCTTGTCAGATTGGCTTCCCGTGGCGCTGATTTCAGCCTGGCCAAATACTAGCGCTCCGGAGAGCTGTCTCGCAGACAATAATGTCCCGGCATAGAAATTTGTCCTGCAATGTTCCCTCCTCTTTTCCCACACTGTGTTGCTCTGATGAATGCCTTGAGCATGGAACGACTTAAGGCAGCAAGTATTCCTCGCCGGCCACCTCTCGCTGTGCAAGAGGTACGCCGTGGACCCTGTGAACGCTGCCAAGCAAAAAGCAGAGCCGTGACCATAAAAGCGAGGAGAGAGCATGCACGAAGCACACTAGTTCTGTCTAGTGCTTTCCGTGCAGAGAGGCGGCAAAGCTGAATGCCGTGTCCGAGCTTGACAACTCGCTGGAGCACAGAAAGCCAAGAATGAAGAGGCGGAACACAGCCTTGGTTTCAGCAGCTTCCGGGACTGCAAAAGTTCACCAATAGCTCTGTCAAAGCAGAACTCGGCTGCGAATGCTCTCGCAGCTTGGGAAAGTTAGGCGCAGCTGTTGACCAGCTCTGCCCGTGGCCACAGGCTGCTTCTTCCACCTTTCACTGGGGCAGAGCTTTTGCGGAACAGAGACGGCATTCTTCCAGTGCGTGTTCTCCAAGGAGCTGTGAAACAGAGCCTAGCACGCTGTCTCGCTGATACTGGCTTTCGGCAAGCAAGCGTGCCGCACCGCCTACATTCTGCACTCTGGCAGCCTAGTTGCCAGCTTTCGACAGGTGCTGTCCTAGCAAGGAAGCTCAGGCAGTCAAAGCCGGCGCAGGGCGGCACCTTTCTGCTTTGCCCGCCTAAGTGGCGTCACACTCCCAAGGATACTGTGTCCTTTCCCTCTGCACTGCGTCTGCCGACGTGCTCTCTGCATCTCGGAGCATAACGGCAAAGGACAACGTTTTGCACGGCAGGGTAGAAATGGCATTGCTAGCAGGAAAGCTAGATGCCTTGGAACTGCCCGCTTACCCCTTGCCACTCACTTCAGGCTCGTACGCTGAGCAGAACAGCCTGTTGTTCCTGAAGCTTCGCTGGCTGTCGTTCGTGCCCAGACGCGATTTCCTTCCCAAGGAGGCGAAGCGCCCTCTACTTCTCGCACCGAGCGCGCTGCTCCTGGCTTTCGCTTCTGCCGCAACGAGCTCGCTACGCGCACTTTTCTTCTCAACCCTGGGTGCCCTTGCCTTCTGCCTTTCTTGTCTCGTGAATGGAGACGGAAAGCTTCTCGGCTAGAACTCGCCTAGAACAACTGCGGCTGCACATTGAGCTGGCCCGGAACGCCCTGCTGAAACTTGCCTTCTGGCACCACATTCACGGGGCAGCCGTCTTTCTTCGGCCACCTGCCAAGCGGCCCCATATCGCCGCGCTCGTTGCACTCCGCTTGTCAGATTGGCTTCCCGTGGCGCTGATTTCAGCCTGGCCAAATACTAGCGCTCCGGAGAGCTGTCTCGCAGACAATAATGTCCCGGCATAGAAATTTGTCCTGCAATGTTCCCTCCTCTTTTCCCACACTGTGTTGCTCTGATGAATGCCTTGAGCATGGAACGACTTAAGGCAGCAAGTATTCCTCGCCGGCCACCTCTCGCTGTGCAAGAGGTACGCCGTGGACCCTGTGAACGCTGCCAAGCAAAAAGCAGAGCCGTGACCATAAAAGCGAGGAGAGAGCATGCACGAAGCACACTAGTTCTGTCTAGTGCTTTCCGTGCAGAGAGGCGGCAAAGCTGAATGCCGTGTCCGAGCTTGACAACTCGCTGGAGCACAGAAAGCCAAGAATGAAGAGGCGGAACACAGCCTTGGTTTCAGCAGCTTCCGGGACTGCAAAAGTTCACCAATAGCTCTGTCAAAGCAGAACTCGGCTGCGAATGCTCTCGCAGCTTGGGAAAGTTAGGCGCAGCTGTTGACCAGCTCTGCCCGTGGCCACAGGCTGCTTCTTCCACCTTTCACTGGGGCAGAGCTTTTGCGGAACAGAGACGGCATTCTTCCAGTGCGTGTTCTCCAAGGAGCTGTGAAACAGAGCCTAGCACGCTGTCTCGCTGATACTGGCTTTCGGCAAGCAAGCGTGCCGCACCGCCTACATTCTGCACTCTGGCAGCCTAGTTGCCAGCTTTCGACAGGTGCTGTCCTAGCAAGGAAGCTCAGGCAGTCAAAGCCGGCGCAGGGCGGCACCTTTCTGCTTTGCCCGCCTAAGCGGCGTCACACTCCCAAGGATACTGTGTCCTTTCCCTCTGCACTGCGTCTGCCGACGTGCTCTCTGCATCTCGGAGCATAACGGCAAAGGACAACGTTTTGCACGGCAGGGTAGAAATGGCATTGCTAGCAGGAAAGCTAGATGCCTTGGAACTGCCCGCTTACCCCTTGCCACTCACTTCAGGCTCGTACGCTGAGCAGAACAGCCTGTTGTTCCTGAAGCTTCGCTGGCTGTCGTTCGTGCCCAGACGCGATTTCCTTCCCAAGGAGGCGAAGCGCCCTCTACTTCTCGCACCGAGCGCGCTGCTCCTGGCTTTCGCCTCTGCCGCAACGAGCTCGCTACGCGCACTTTTCTTCTCAACCCTGGGTGCCCTTGCCTTCTGCCTTTCTTGTCTCGTGAATGGAGACGGAAAGCTTCTCGGCTAGAACTCGCCTAGAACAACTGCGGCTGCACATTGAGCTGGCCCGGAACGCCCTGCTGAAACTTGCCTTCTGGCACCACATTCACGGGGCAGCCGTCTTTCTTCGGCCACCTGCCAAGCGGCCCCATATCGCCGCGCTCGTTGCACTCCGCTTGTCAGATTGGCTTCCCGTGGCGCTGATTTCAGCCTGGCCAAATACTAGCGCTCCGGAGAGCTGTCTCGCAGACAATAATGTCCCGGCATAGAAATTTGTCCTGCAATGTTCCCTCCTCTTTTCCCACACTGTGTTGCTCTGATGAATGCCTTGAGCATGGAACGACTTAAGGCAGCAAGTATTCCTCGCCGGCCACCTCTCGCTGTGCAAGAGGTACGCCGTGGACCCTGTGAACGCTGCCAAGCAAAAAGCAGAGCCGTGACCATAAAAGCGAGGAGAGAGCATGCACGAAGCACACTAGTTCTGTCTAGTGCTTTCCGTGCAGAGAGGCGGCAAAGCTGAATGCCGTGTCCGAGCTTGACAACTCGCTGGAGCACAGAAAGCCAAGAATGAAGAGGCGGAACACAGCCTTGGTTTCAGCAGCTTCCGGGACTGCAAAAGTTCACCAATAGCTCTGTCAAAGCAGAACTCGGCTGTGAATGCTCTCGCAGCTTGGGAAAGTTAGGCGCAGCTGTTGACCAGCTCTGCCCGTGGCCACAGGCTGCTTCTTCCACCTTTCACTGGGGCAGAGCTTTTGCGGAACAGAGACGGCATTCTTCCAGTGCGTGTTCTCCAAGGAGCTGTGAAACAGAGCCTAGCACGCTGTCTCGCTGATACTGGCTTTCGGCAAGCAAGCGTGCCGCACCGCCTACATTCTGCACTCTGGCAGCCTAGTTGCCAGCTTTCGACAGGTGCTGTCCTAGCAAGGAAGCTCAGGCAGTCAAAGCCGGCGCAGGGCGGCACCTTTCTGCTTTGCCCGCCTAAGCGGCGTCACACTCCCAAGGATACTGTGTCCTTTCCCTCTGCACTGCGTCTGCCGACGTGCTCTCTGCATCTCGGAGCATAACGGCAAAGGACAACGTTTTGCACGGCAGGGTAGAAATGGCATTGCTAGCAGGAAAGCTAGATGCCTTGGAACTGCCCGCTTACCCCTTGCCACTCACTTCAGGCTCGTACGCTGAGCAGAACAGCCTGTTGTTCCTGAAGCTTCGCTGGCTGTCGTTCGTGCCCAGACGCGATTTCCTTCCCAAGGAGGCGAAGCGCCCTCTACTTCTCGCACCGAGCGCGCTGCTCCTGGCTTTCGCTTCTGCCGCAACGAGCTCGCTACGCGCACTTTTCTTCTCAACCCTGGGTGCCCTTGCCTTCTGCCTTTCTTGTCTCGTGAATGGAGACGGAAAGCTTCTCGGCTAGAACTCGCCTAGAACAACTGCGGCTGCACATTGAGCTGGCCCGGAACGCCCTGCTGAAACTTGCCTTCTGGCACCACATTCACGGGGCAGCCGTCTTTCTTCGGCCACCTGCCAAGCGGCCCCATATCGCCGCGCTCGTTGCACTCCGCTTGTCAGATTGGCTTCCCGTGGCGCTGATTTCAGCCTGGCCAAATACTAGCGCTCCGGAGAGCTGTTTCGCAGACAATAATGTCCCGGCATAGAAATTTGTCCTGCAATGTTCCCTCCTCTTTTCCCACACTGTGTTGCTCTGATGAATGCCTTGAGCATGGAACGACTTAAGGCAGCAAGTATTCCTCGCCGGCCACCTCTCGCTGTGCAAGAGGTACGCCGTGGACCCTGTGAACGCTGCCAAGCAAAAAGCAGAGCCGTGACCATAAAAGCGAGGAGAGAGCATGCACGAAGCACACTAGTTCTGTCTAGTGCTTTCCGTGCAGAGAGGCGGCAAAGCTGAATGCCGTGTCCGAGCTTGACAACTCGCTGGAGCACAGAAAGCCAAGAATGAAGAGGCGGAACACAGCCTTGGTTTCAGCAGCTTCCGGGACTGCAAAAGTTCACCAATAGCTCTGTCAAAGCAGAACTCGGCTGCGAATGCTCTCGCAGCTTGGGAAAGTTAGGCGCAGCTGTTGACCAGCTCTGCCCGTGGCCACAGGCTGCTTCTTCCACCTTTCACTGGGGCAGAGCTTTTGCGGAGCAGAGACGGCATTCTTCCAGTGCGTGTTCTCCAAGGAGCTGTGAAACAGAGCCTAGCACGCTGTCTCGCTGATACTGGCTTTCGGCAAGCAAGCGTGCCGCACCGCCTACATTCTGCACTCTGGCAGCCTAGTTGCCAGCTTTCGACAGGTGCTGTCCTAGCAAGGAAGCTCAGGCAGTCAAAGCCGGCGCAGGGCGGCACCTTTCTGCTTTGCCCGCCTAAGCGGCGTCACACTCCCAAGGATACTGTGTCCTTTCCCTCTGCACTGCGTCTGCCGACGTGCTCTCTGCATCTCGGAGCATAACGGCAAAGGACAACGTTTTGCACGGCAGGGTAGAAATGGCATTGCTAGCAGGAAAGCTAGATGCCTTGGAACTGCCCGCTTACCCCTTGCCACTCACTTCAGGCTCGTACGCTGAGCAGAACAGCCTGTTGTTCCTGAAGCTTCGCTGGCTGTCGTTCGTGCCCAGACGCGATTTCCTTCCCAAGGAGGCGAAGCGCCCTCTACTTCTCGCACCGAGCGCGCTGCTCCTGGCTTTCGCCTCTGCCGCAACGAGCTCGCTACGCGCACTTTTCTTCTCAACCCTGGGTGCCCTTGCCTTCTGCCTTTCTTGTCTCGTGAATGGAGACGGAAAGCTTCTCGGCTAGAACTCGCCTAGAACAACTGCGGCTGCACATTGAGCTGGCCCGGAACGCCCTGCTGAAACTTGCCTTCTGGCACCACATTCACGGGGCAGCCGTCTTTCTTCGGCCACCTGCCAAGCGGCCCCATATCGCCGCGCTCGTTGCACTCCGCTTGTCAGATTGGCTTCCCGTGGCGCTGATTTCAGCCTGGCCAAATACTAGCGCTCCGGAGAGCTGTCTCGCAGACAATAATGTCCCGGCATAGAAATTTGTCCTGCAATGTTCCCTCCTCTTTTCCCACACTGTGTTGCTCTGATGAATGCCTTGAGCATGGAACGACTTAAGCCAGCAAGTATTCCTCGCCGGCCACCTCTCGCTGTGCAAGAGGTACGCCGTGGACCCTGTGAACGCTGCCAAGCAAAAAGCAGAGCCGTGACCATAAAAGCGAGGAGAGAGCATGCACGAAGCACACTAGTTCTGTCTAGTGCTTTCCGTGCAGAGAGGCGGCAAAGCTGAATGCCGTGTCCGAGCTTGACAACTCGCTGGAGCACAGAAAGCCAAGAATGAAGAGGCGGAACACAGCCTTGGTTTCAGCAGCTTCCGGGACTGCAAAAGTTCACCAATAGCTCTGTCAAAGCAGAACTCGGCTGCGAATGCTCTCGCAGCTTGGGAAAGTTAGGCGCAGCTGTTGACCAGCTCTGCCCGTGGCCACAGGCTGCTTCTTCCACCTTTCACTGGGGCAGAGCTTTTGCGGAACAGAGACGGCATTCTTCCAGTGCGTGTTCTCCAAGGAGCTGTGAAACAGAGCCTAGCACGCTGTCTCGCTGATACTGGCTTTCGGCAAGCAAGCGTGCCGCACCGCCTACATTCTGCACTCTGGCAGCCTAGTTGCCAGCTTTCGACAGGTGCTGTCCTAGCAAGGAAGCTCAGGCAGTCAAAGCCGGCGCAGGGCGGCACCTTTCTGCTTTGCCCGCCTAAGCGGCGTCACACTCCCAAGGATACTGTGTCCTTTCCCTCTGCACTGCGTCTGCCGACGTGCTCTCTGCATCTCGGAGCATAACGGCAAAGGACAACGTTTTGCACGGCAGGGTAGAAATGGCATTGCTAGCAGGAAAGCTAGATGCCTTGGAACTGCCCGCTTACCCCTTGCCACTCACTTCAGGCTCGTACGCTGAGCAGAACAGCCTGTTGTTCCTGAAGCTTCGCTGGCTGTCGTTCGTGCCCAGACGCGATTTCCTTCCCAAGGAGGCGAAGCGCCCTCTACTTCTCGCACCGAGCGCGCTGCTCCTGGCTTTCGCCTCTGCCGCAACGAGCTCGCTACGCGCACTTTTCTTCTCAACCCTGGGTGCCCTTGCCTTCTGCCTTTCTTGTCTCGTGAATGGAGACGGAAAGCTTCTCGGCTAGAACTCGCCTAGAACAACTGCGGCTGCACATTGAGCTGGCCCGGAACGCCCTGCTGAAACTTGCCTTCTGGCACCACATTCACGGGGCAGCCGTCTTTCTTCGGCCACCTGCCAAGCGGCCCCATATCGCCGCGCTCGTTGCACTCCGCTTGTCAGATTGGCTTCCCGTGGCGCTGATTTCAGCCTGGCCAAATACTAGCGCTCCGGAGAGCTGTCTCGCAGACAATAATGTCCCGGCATAGAAATTTGTCCTGCAATGTTCCCTCCTCTTTTCCCACACTGTGTTGCTCTGATGAATGCCTTGAGCATGGAACGACTTAAGGCAGCAAGTATTCCTCGCCGGCCACCTCTCGCTGTGCAAGAGGTACGCCGTGGACCCTGTGAACGCTGCCAAGCAAAAAGCAGAGCCGTGACCATAAAAGCGAGGAGAGAGCATGCACGAAGCACACTAGTTCTGTCTAGTGCTTTCCGTGCAGAGAGGCGGCAAAGCTGAATGCCGTGTCCGAGCTTGACAACTCGCTGGAGCACAGAAAGCCAAGAATGAAGAGGCGGAACACAGCCTTGGTTTCAGCAGCTTCCGGGACTGCAAAAGTTCACCAATAGCTCTGTCAAAGCAGAACTCGGCTGCGAATGCTCTCGCAGCTTGGGAAAGTTAGGCGCAGCTGTTGACCAGCTCTGCCCGTGGCCACAGGCTGCTTCTTCCACC
Organism: Cinclus cinclus; assembly: GCF_963662255.1. NCBI lineage: Eukaryota > Metazoa > Chordata > Aves > Passeriformes > Cinclidae > Cinclus > Cinclus cinclus. The sequence continues at coordinate 176,272 of NW_026912036.1, forward strand.
TTTCACTGGGGCAGAGCTTTTGCGGAACAGAGACGGCATTCTTCCAGTGCGTGTTCTCCAAGGAGCTGTGAAACAGAGCCTAGCACGCTGTCTCGCTGATACTGGCTTTCGGCAAGCAAGCGTGCCGCACCGCCTACATTCTGCACTCTGGCAGCCTAGTTGCCAGCTTTCGACAGGTGCTGTCCTAGCAAGGAAGCTCAGGCAGTCAAAGCCGGCGCAGGGCGGCACCTTTCTGCTTTGCCCGCCTAAGCGGCGTCACACTCCCAAGGATACTGTGTCCTTTCCCTCTGCACTGCGTCTGCCGACGTGCTCTCTGCATCTCGGAGCATAACGGCAAAGGACAACGTTTTGCACGGCAGGGTAGAAATGGCATTGCTAGCAGGAAAGCTAGATGCCTTGGAACTGCCCGCTTACCCCTTGCCACTCACTTCAGGCTCGTACGCTGAGCAGAACAGCCTGTTGTTCCTGAAGCTTCGCTGGCTGTCGTTCATGCCCAGACGCGATTTCCTTCCCAAGGAGGCGAAGCGCCCTCTACTTCTCGCACCGAGCGCGCTGCTCCTGGCTTTCGCCTCTGCCGCAACGAGCTCGCTACGCGCACTTTTCTTCTCAACCCTGGGTGCCCTTGCCTTCTGCCTTTCTTGTCTCGTGAATGGAGACGGAAAGCTTCTCGGCTAGAACTCGCCTAGAACAACTGCGGCTGCACATTGAGCTGGCCCGGAACGCCCTGCTGAAACTTGCCTTCTGGCACCACATTCACGGGGCAGCCGTCTTTCTTCGGCCACCTGCCAAGCGGCCCCATATCGCCGCGCTCGTTGCACTCCGCTTGTCAGATTGGCTTCCCGTGGCGCTGATTTCAGCCTGGCCAAATACTAGCGCTCCGGAGAGCTGTCTCGCAGACAATAATGTCCCGGCATAGAAATTTGTCCTGCAATGTTCCCTCCTCTTTTCCCACACTGTGTTGCTCTGATGAATGCCTTGAGCATGGAACGACTTAAGGCAGCAAGTATTCCTCGCCGGCCACCTCTCGCTGTGCAAGAGGTACGCCGTGGACCCTGTGAACGCTGCCAAGCAAAAAGCAGAGCCGTGACCATAAAAGCGAGGAGAGAGCATGCACGAAGCACACTAGTTCTGTCTAGTGCTTTCCGTGCAGAGAGGCGGCAAAGCTGAATGCCGTGTCCGAGCTTGACAACTCGCTGGAGCACAGAAAGCCAAGAATGAAGAGGCGGAACACAGCCTTGGTTTCAGCAGCTTCCGGGACTGCAAAAGTTCACCAATAGCTCTGTCAAAGCAGAACTCGGCTGCGAATGCTCTCGCAGCTTGGGAAAGTTAGGCGCAGCTGTTGACCAGCTCTGCCCGTGGCCACAGGCTGCTTCTTCCACCTTTCACTGGGGCAGAGCTTTTGCGGAGCAGAGACGGCATTCTTCCAGTGCGTGTTCTCCAAGGAGCTGTGAAACAGAGCCTAGCACGCTGTCTCGCTGATACTGGCTTTCGGCAAGCAAGCGTGCCGCACCGCCTACATTCTGCACTCTGGCAGCCTAGTTGCCAGCTTTCGACAGGTGCTGTCCTAGCAAGGAAGCTCAGGCAGTCAAAGCCGGCGCAGGGCGGCACCTTTCTGCTTTGCCCGCCTAAGCGGCGTCACACTCCCAAGGATACTGTGTCCTTTCCCTCTGCACTGCGTCTGCCGACGTGCTCTCTGCATCTCGGAGCATAACGGCAAAGGACAACGTTTTGCACGGCAGGGTAGAAATGGCATTGCTAGCAGGAAAGCTAGATGCCTTGGAACTGCCCGCTTACCCCTTGCCACTCACTTCAGGCTCGTACGCTGAGCAGAACAGCCTGTTGTTCCTGAAGCTTCGCTGGCTGTCGTTCGTGCCCAGACGCGATTTCCTTCCCAAGGAGGCGAAGCGCCCTCTACTTCTCGCACCGAGCGCGCTGCTCCTGGCTTTCGCCTCTGCCGCAACGAGCTCGCTACGCGCACTTTTCTTCTCAACCCTGGGTGCCCTTGCCTTCTGCCTTTCTTGTCTCGTGAATGGAGACGGAAAGCTTCTCGGCTAGAACTCGCCTAGAACAACTGCGGCTGCACATTGAGCTGGCCCGGAACGCCCTGCTGAAACTTGCCTTCTGGCACCACATTCACGGGGCAGCCGTCTTTCTTCGGCCACCTGCCAAGCGGCCCCATATCGCCGCGCTCGTTGCACTCCGCTTGTCAGATTGGCTTCCCGTGGCGCTGATTTCAGCCTGGCCAAATACTAGCGCTCCGGAGAGCTGTCTCGCAGACAATAATGTCCCGGCATAGAAATTTGTCCTGCAATGTTCCCTCCTCTTTTCCCACACTGTGTTGCTCTGATGAATGCCTTGAGCATGGAACGACTTAAGGCAGCAAGTATTCCTCGCCGGCCACCTCTCGCTGTGCAAGAGGTACGCCGTGGACCCTGTGAACGCTGCCAAGCAAAAAGCAGAGCCGTGACCATAAAAGCGAGGAGAGAGCATGCACGAAGCACACTAGTTCTGTCTAGTGCTTTCCGTGCAGAGAGGCGGCAAAGCTGAATGCCGTGTCCGAGCTTGACAACTCGCTGGAGCACAGAAAGCCAAGAATGAAGAGGCGGAACACAGCCTTGGTTTCAGCAGCTTCCGGGACTGCAAAAGTTCACCAATAGCTCTGTCAAAGCAGAACTCGGCTGCGAATGCTCTCGCAGCTTGGGAAAGTTAGGCGCAGCTGTTGACCAGCTCTGCCCGTGGCCACAGGCTGCTTCTTCCACCTTTCACTGGGGCAGAGCTTTTGCGGAACAGAGACGGCATTCTTCAAGTGCGTGTTCTCCAAGGAGCTGTGAAACAGAGCCTAGCACGCTGTCTCGCTGATACTGGCTTTCGGCAAGCAAGCGTGCCGCACCGCCTACATTCTGCACTCTGGCAGCCTAGTTGCCAGCTTTCGACAGGTGCTGTCCTAGCAAGGAAGCTCAGGCAGTCAAAGCCGGCGCAGGGCGGCACCTTTCTGCTTTGCCCGCCTAAGCGGCGTCACACTCCCAAGGATACTGTGTCCTTTCCCTCTGCACTGCGTCTGCCGACGTGCTCTCTGCATCTCGGAGCATAACGGCAAAGGACAACGTTTTGCACGGCAGGGTAGAAATGGCATTGCTAGCAGGAAAGCTAGATGCCTTGGAACTGCCCGCTTACCCCTTGCCACTCACTTCAGGCTCGTACGCTGAGCAGAACAGCCTGTTGTTCCTGAAGCTTCGCTGGCTGTCGTTCGTGCCCAGACGCGATTTCCTTCCCAAGGAGGCGAAGCGCCCTCTACTTCTCGCACCGAGCGCGCTGCTCCTGGCTTTCGCTTCTGCCGCAACGAGCTCGCTACGCGCACTTTTCTTCTCAACCCTGGGTGCCCTTGCCTTCTGCCTTTCTTGTCTCGTGAATGGAGACGGAAAGCTTCTCGGCTAGAACTCGCCTAGAACAACTGCGGCTGCACATTGAGCTGGCCCGGAACGCCCTGCTGAAACTTGCCTTCTGGCACCACATTCACGGGGCAGCCGTCTTTCTTCGGCCACCTGCCAAGCGGCCCCATATCGCCGCGCTCGTTGCACTCCGCTTGTCAGATTGGCTTCCCGTGGCGCTGATTTCAGCCTGGCCAAATACTAGCGCTCCGGAGAGCTGTCTCGCAGACAATAATGTCCCGGCATAGAAATTTGTCCTGCAATGTTCCCTCCTCTTTTCCCACACTGTGTTGCTCTGATGAATGCCTTGAGCATGGAACGACTTAAGGCAGCAAGTATTCCTCGCCGGCCACCTCTCGCTGTGCAAGAGGTACGCCGTGGACCCTGTGAACGCTGCCAAGCAAAAAGCAGAGCCGTGACCATAAAAGCGAGGAGAGAGCATGCACGAAGCACACTAGTTCTGTCTAGTGCTTTCCGTGCAGAGAGGCGGCAAAGCTGAATGCCGTGTCCGAGCTTGACAACTCGCTGGAGCACAGAAAGCCAAGAATGAAGAGGCGGAACACAGCCTTGGTTTCAGCAGCTTCCGGGACTGCAAAAGTTCACCAATAGCTCTGTCAAAGCAGAACTCGGCTGCGAATGCTCTCGCAGCTTGGGAAAGTTAGGCGCAGCTGTTGACCAGCTCTGCCCGTGGCCACAGGCTGCTTCTTCCACCTTTCACTGGGGCAGAGCTTTTGCGGAGCAGAGACGGCATTCTTCCAGTGCGTGTTCTCCAAGGAGCTGTGAAACAGAGCCTAGCACGCTGTCTCGCTGATACTGGCTTTCGGCAAGCAAGCGTGCCGCACCGCCTACATTCTGCACTCTGGCAGCCTAGTTGCCAGCTTTCGACAGGTGCTGTCCTAGCAAGGAAGCTCAGGCAGTCAAAGCCGGCGCAGGGCGGCACCTTTCTGCTTTGCCCGCCTAAGCGGCGTCACACTCCCAAGGATACTGTGTCCTTTCCCTCTGCACTGCGTCTGCCGACGTGCTCTCTGCATCTCGGAGCATAACGGCAAAGGACAACGTTTTGCACGGCAGGGTAGAAATGGCATTGCTAGCAGGAAAGCTAGATGCCTTGGAACTGCCCGCTTACCCCTTGCCACTCACTTCAGGCTCGTACGCTGAGCAGAACAGCCTGTTGTTCCTGAAGCTTCGCTGGCTGTCGTTCGTGCCCAGACGCGATTTCCTTCCCAAGGAGGCGAAGCGCCCTCTACTTCTCGCACCGAGCGCGCTGCTCCTGGCTTTCGCTTCTGCCGCAACGAGCTCGCTACGCGCACTTTTCTTCTCAACCCTGGGTGCCCTTGCCTTCTGCCTTTCTTGTCTCGTGAATGGAGACGGAAAGCTTCTCGGCTAGAACTCGCCTAGAACAACTGCGGCTGCACATTGAGCTGGCCCGGAACGCCCTGCTGAAACTTGCCTTCTGGCACCACATTCACGGGGCAGCCGTCTTTCTTCGGCCACCTGCCAAGCGGCCCCATATCGCCGCGCTCGTTGCACTCCGCTTGTCAGATTGGCTTCCCGTGGCGCTGATTTCAGCCTGGCCAAATACTAGCGCTCCGGAGAGCTGTCTCGCAGACAATAATGTCCCGGCATAGAAATTTGTCCTGCAATGTTCCCTCCTCTTTTCCCACACTGTGTTGCTCTGATGAATGCCTTGAGCATGGAACGACTTAAGGCAGCAAGTATTCCTCGCCGGCCACCTCTCGCTGTGCAAGAGGTACGCCGTGGACCCTGTGAACGCTGCCAAGCAAAAAGCAGAGCCGTGACCATAAAAGCGAGGAGAGAGCATGCACGAAGCACACTAGTTCTGTCTAGTGCTTTCCGTGCAGAGAGGCGGCAAAGCTGAATGCCGTGTCCGAGCTTGACAACTCGCTGGAGCACAGAAAGCCAAGAATGAAGAGGCGGAACACAGCCTTGGTTTCAGCAGCTTCCGGGACTGCAAAAGTTCACCAATAGCTCTGTCAAAGCAGAACTCGGCTGCGAATGCTCTCGCAGCTTGGGAAAGTTAGGCGCAGCTGTTGACCAGCTCTGCCCGTGGCCACAGGCTGCTTCTTCCACCTTTCACTGGGGCAGAGCTTTTGCGGAACAGAGACGGCATTCTTCCAGTGCGTGTTCTCCAAGGAGCTGTGAAACAGAGCCTAGCACGCTGTCTCGCTGATACTGGCTTTCGGCAAGCAAGCGTGCCGCACCGCCTACATTCTGCACTCTGGCAGCCTAGTTGCCAGCTTTCGACAGGTGCTGTCCTAGCAAGGAAGCTCAGGCAGTCAAAGCCGGCGCAGGGCGGCACCTTTCTGCTTTGCCCGCCTAAGCGGCGTCACACTCCCAAGGATACTGTGTCCTTTCCCTCTGCACTGCGTCTGCCGACGTGCTCTCTGCATCTCGGAGCATAACGGCAAAGGACAACGTTTTGCACGGCAGGGTAGAAATGGCATTGCTAGCAGGAAAGCTAGATGCCTTGGAACTGCCCGCTTACCCCTTGCCACTCACTTCAGGCTCGTACGCTGAGCAGAACAGCCTGTTGTTCCTGAAGCTTCGCTGGCTGTCGTTCGTGCCCAGACGCGATTTCCTTCCCAAGGAGGCGAAGCGCCCTCTACTTCTCGCACCGAGCGCGCTGCTCCTGGCTTTCGCTTCTGCCGCAACGAGCTCGCTACGCGCACTTTTCTTCTCAACCCTGGGTGCCCTTGCCTTCTGCCTTTCTTGTCTCGTGAATGGAGACGGAAAGCTTCTCGGCTAGAACTCGCCTAGAACAACTGCGGCTGCACATTGAGCTGGCCCGGAACGCCCTGCTGAAACTTGCCTTCTGGCACCACATTCACGGGGCAGCCGTCTTTCTTCGGCCACCTGCCAAGCGGCCCCATATCGCCGCGCTCGTTGCACTCCGCTTGTCAGATTGGCTTCCCGTGGCGCTGATTTCAGCCTGGCCAAATACTAGCGCTCCGGAGAGCTGTCTCGCAGACAATAATGTCCCGGCATAGAAATTTGTCCTGCAATGTTCCCTCCTCTTTTCCCACACTGTGTTGCTCTGATGAATGCCTTGAGCATGGAACGACTTAAGGCAGCAAGTATTCCTCGCCGGCCACCTCTCGCTGTGCAAGAGGTACGCCGTGGACCCTGTGAACGCTGCCAAGCAAAAAGCAGAGCCGTGACCATAAAAGCGAGGAGAGAGCATGCACGAAGCACACTAGTTCTGTCTAGTGCTTTCCGTGCAGAGAGGCGGCAAAGCTGAATGCCGTGTCCGAGCTTGACAACTCGCTGGAGCACAGAAAGCCAAGAATGAAGAGGCGGAACACAGCCTTGGTTTCAGCAGCTTCCGGGACTGCAAAAGTTCACCAATAGCTCTGTCAAAGCAGAACTCGGCTGCGAATGCTCTCGCAGCTTGGGAAAGTTAGGCGCAGCTGTTGACCAGCTCTGCCCGTGGCCACAGGCTGCTTCTTCCACCTTTCACTGGGGCAGAGCTTTTGCGGAGCAGAGACGGCATTCTTCCAGTGCGTGTTCTCCAAGGAGCTGTGAAACAGAGCCTAGCACGCTGTCTCGCTGATACTGGCTTTCGGCAAGCAAGCGTGCCGCACCGCCTACATTCTGCACTCTGGCAGCCTAGTTGCCAGCTTTCGACAGGTGCTGTCCTAGCAAGGAAGCTCAGGCAGTCAAAGCCGGCGCAGGGCGGCACCTTTCTGCTTTGCCCGCCTAAGCGGCGTCACACTCCCAAGGATACTGTGTCCTTTCCCTCTGCACTGCGTCTGCCGACGTGCTCTCTGCATCTCGGAGCATAACGGCAAAGGACAACGTTTTGCACGGCAGGGTAGAAATGGCATTGCTAGCAGGAAAGCTAGATGCCTTGGAACTGCCCGCTTACCCCTTGCCACTCACTTCAGGCTCGTACGCTGAGCAGAACAGCCTGTTGTTCCTGAAGCTTCGCTGGCTGTCGTTCGTGCCCAGACGCGATTTCCTTCCCAAGGAGGCGAAGCGCCCTCTACTTCTCGCACCGAGCGCGCTGCTCCTGGCTTTCGCTTCTGCCGCAACGAGCTCGCTACGCGCACTTTTCTTCTCAACCCTGGGTGCCCTTGCCTTCTGCCTTTCTTGTCTCGTGAATGGAGACGGAAAGCTTCTCGGCTAGAACTCGCCTAGAACAACTGCGGCTGCACATTGAGCTGGCCCGGAACGCCCTGCTGAAACTTGCCTTCTGGCACCACATTCACGGGGCAGCCGTCTTTCTTCGGCCACCTGCCAAGCGGCCCCATATCGCCGCGCTCGTTGCACTCCGCTTGTCAGATTGGCTTCCCGTGGCGCTGATTTCAGCCTGGCCAAATACTAGCGCTCCGGAGAGCTGTCTCGCAGACAATAATGTCCCGGCATAGAAATTTGTCCTGCAATGTTCCCTCCTCTTTTCCCACACTGTGTTGCTCTGATGAATGCCTTGAGCATGGAACGACTTAAGGCAGCAAGTATTCCTCGCCGGCCACCTCTCGCTGTGCAAGAGGTACGCCGTGGACCCTGTGAACGCTGCCAAGCAAAAAGCAGAGCCGTGACCATAAAAGCGAGGAGAGAGCATGCACGAAGCACACTAGTTCTGTCTAGTGCTTTCCGTGCAGAGAGGCGGCAAAGCTGAATGCCGTGTCCGAGCTTGACAACTCGCTGGAGCACAGAAAGCCAAGAATGAAGAGGCGGAACACAGCCTTGGTTTCAGCAGCTTCCGGGACTGCAAAAGTTCACCAATAGCTCTGTCAAAGCAGAACTCGGCTGCGAATGCTCTCGCAGCTTGGGAAAGTTAGGCGCAGCTGTTGACCAGCTCTGCCCGTGGCCACAGGCTGCTTCTTCCACCTTTCACTGGGGCAGAGCTTTTGCGGAACAGAGACGGCATTCTTCCAGTGCGTGTTCTCCAAGGAGCTGTGAAACAGAGCCTAGCACGCTGTCTCGCTGATACTGGCTTTCGGCAAGCAAGCGTGCCGCACCGCCTACATTCTGCACTCTGGCAGCCTAGTTGCCAGCTTTCGACAGGTGCTGTCCTAGCAAGGAAGCTCAGGCAGTCAAAGCCGGCGCAGGGCGGCACCTTTCTGCTTTGCCCGCCTAAGCGGCGTCACACTCCCAAGGATACTGTGTCCTTTCCCTCTGCACTGCGTCTGCCGACGTGCTCTCTGCATCTCGGAGCATAACGGCAAAGGACAACGTTTTGCACGGCAGGGTAGAAATGGCATTGCTAGCAGGAAAGCTAGATGCCTTGGAACTGCCCGCTTACCCCTTGCCACTCACTTCAGGCTCGTACGCTGAGCAGAACAGCCTGTTGTTCCTGAAGCTTCGCTGGCTGTCGTTCGTGCCCAGACGCGATTTCCTTCCCAAGGAGGCGAAGCGCCCTCTACTTCTCGCACCGAGCGCGCTGCTCCTGGCTTTCGCTTCTGCCGCAACGAGCTCGCTACGCGCACTTTTCTTCTCAACCCTGGGTGCCCTTGCCTTCTGCCTTTCTTGTCTCGTGAATGGAGACGGAAAGCTTCTCGGCTAGAACTCGCCTAGAACAACTGCGGCTGCACATTGAGCTGGCCCGGAACGCCCTGCTGAAACTTGCCTTCTGGCACCACATTCACGGGGCAGCCGTCTTTCTTCGGCCACCTGCCAAGCGGCCCCATATCGCCGCGCTCGTTGCACTCCGCTTGTCAGATTGGCTTCCCGTGGCGCTGATTTCAGCCTGGCCAAATACTAGCGCTCCGGAGAGCTGTCTCGCAGACAATAATGTCCCGGCATAGAAATTTGTCCTGCAATGTTCCCTCCTCTTTTCCCACACTGTGTTGCTCTGATGAATGCCTTGAGCATGGAACGACTTAAGGCAGCAAGTATTCCTCGCCGGCCACCTCTCGCTGTGCAAGAGGTACGCCGTGGACCCTGTGAACGCTGCCAAGCAAAAAGCAGAGCCGTGACCATAAAAGCGAGGAGAGAGCATGCACGAAGCACACTAGTTCTGTCTAGTGCTTTCCGTGCAGAGAGGCGGCAAAGCTGAATGCCGTGTCCGAGCTTGACAACTCGCTGGAGCACAGAAAGCCAAGAATGAAGAGGCGGAACACAGCCTTGGTTTCAGCAGCTTCCGGGACTGCAAAAGTTCACCAATAGCTCTGTCAAAGCAGAACTCGGCTGCGAATGCTCTCGCAGCTTGGGAAAGTTAGGCGCAGCTGTTGACCAGCTCTGCCCGTGGCCACAGGCTGCTTCTTCCACCTTTCACTGGGGCAGAGCTTTTGCGGAACAGAGACGGCATTCTTCCAGTGCGTGTTCTCCAAGGAGCTGTGAAACAGAGCCTAGCACGCTGTCTCGCTGATACTGGCTTTCGGCAAGCAAGCGTGCCGCACCGCCTACATTCTGCACTCTGGCAGCCTAGTTGCCAGCTTTCGACAGGTGCTGTCCTAGCAAGGAAGCTCAGGCAGTCAAAGCCGGCGCAGGGCGGCACCTTTCTGCTTTGCCCGCCTAAGCGGCGTCACACTCCCAAGGATACTGTGTCCTTTCCCTCTGCACTGCGTCTGCCGACGTGCTCTCTGCATCTCGGAGCATAACGGCAAAGGACAACGTTTTGCACGGCAGGGTAGAAATGGCATTGCTAGCAGGAAAGCTAGATGCCTTGGAACTGCCCGCTTACCCCTTGCCACTCACTTCAGGCTCGTACGCTGAGCAGAATAGCCTGTTGTTCCTGAAGCTTCGCTGGCTGTCGTTCGTGCCCAGACGCGATTTCCTTCCCAAGGAGGCGAAGCGCCCTCTACTTCTCGCACCGAGCGCGCTGCTCCTGGCTTTCGCCTCTGCCGCAACGAGCTCGCTACGCGCACTTTTCTTCTCAACCCTGGGTGCCCTTGCCTTCTGCCTTTCTTGTCTCGTGAATGGAGACGGAAAGCTTCTCGGCTAGAACTCGCCTAGAACAACTGCGGCTGCACATTGAGCTGGCCCGGAACGCCCTGCTGAAACTTGCCTTCTGGCACCACATTCACGGGGCAGCCGTCTTTCTTCGGCCACCTGCCAAGCGGCCCCATATCGCCGCGCTCGTTGCACTCCGCTTGTCAGATTGGCTTCCCGTGGCGCTGATTTCAGCCTGGCCAAATACTAGCGCTCCGGAGAGCTGTCTCGCAGACAATAATGTCCCGGCATAGAAATTTGTCCTGCAATGTTCCCTCCTCTTTTCCCAAACTGTGTTGCTCTGATGAATGCCTTGAGCATGGAACGACTTAAGGCAGCAAGTATTCCTCGCCGGCCACCTCTCGCTGTGCAAGAGGTACGCCGTGGACCCTGTGAACGCTGCCAAGCAAAAAGCAGAGCCGTGACCATAAAAGCGAGGAGAGAGCATGCACGAAGCACACTAGTTCTGTCTAGTGCTTTCCGTGCAGAGAGGCGGCAAAGCTGAATGCCGTGTCCGAGCTTGACAACTCGCTGGAGCACAGAAAGCCAAGAATGAAGAGGCGGAACACAGCCTTGGTTTCAGCAGCTTCCGGGACTGCAAAAGTTCACCAATAGCTCTGTCAAAGCAGAACTCGGCTGCGAATGCTCTCGCAGCTTGGGAAAGTTAGGCGCAGCTGTTGACCAGCTCTGCCCGTGGCCACAGGCTGCTTCTTCCACCTTTCACTGGGGCAGAGCTTTTGCGGAGCAGAGACGGCATTCTTCCAGTGCGTGTTCTCCAAGGAGCTGTGAAACAGAGCCTAGCACGCTGTCTCGCTGATACTGGCTTTCGGCAAGCAAGCGTGCCGCACCGCCTACATTCTGCACTCTGGCAGCCTAGTTGCCAGCTTTCGACAGGTGCTGTCCTAGCAAGGAAGCTCAGGCAGTCAAAGCCGGCGCAGGGCGGCACCTTTCTGCTTTGCCCGCCTAAGCGGCGTCACACTCCCAAGGATACTGTGTCCTTTCCCTCTGCACTGCGTCTGCCGACGTGCTCTCTGCATCTCGGAGCATAACGGCAAAGGACAACGTTTTGCACGGCAGGGTAGAAATGGCATTGCTAGCAGGAAAGCTAGATGCCTTGGAACTGCCCGCTTACCCCTTGCCACTCACTTCAGGCTCGTACGCTGAGCAGAACAGCCTGTTGTTCCTGAAGCTTCGCTGGCTGTCGTTCGTGCCCAGACGCGATTTCCTTCCCAAGGAGGCGAAGCGCCCTCTACTTCTCGCACCGAGCGCGCTGCTCCTGGCTTTCGCTTCTGCCGCAACGAGCTCGCTACGCGCACTTTTCTTCTCAACCCTGGGTGCCCTTGCCTTCTGCCTTTCTTGTCTCGTGAATGGAGACGGAAAGCTTCTCGGCTAGAACTCGCCTAGAACAACTGCGGCTGCACATTGAGCTGGCCCGGAACGCCCTGCTGAAACTTGCCTTCTGGCACCACATTCACGGGGCAGCCGTCTTTCTTCGGCCACCTGCCAAGCGGCCCCATATCGCCGCGCTCGTTGCACTCCGCTTGTCAGATTGGCTTCCCGTGGCGCTGATTTCAGCCTGGCCAAATACTAGCGCTCCGGAGAGCTGTCTCGCAGACAATAATGTCCCGGCATAGAAATTTGTCCTGCAATGTTCCCTCCTCTTTTCCCACACTGTGTTGCTCTGATGAATGCCTTGAGCATGGAACGACTTAAGCCAGCAAGTATTCCTCGCCGGCCACCTCTCGCTGTGCAAGAGGTACGCCGTGGACCCTGTGAACGCTGCCAAGCAAAAAGCAGAGCCGTGACCATAAAAGCGAGGAGAGAGCATGCACGAAGCACACTAGTTCTGTCTAGTGCTTTCCGTGCAGAGAGGCGGCAAAGCTGAATGCCGTGTCCGAGCTTGACAACTCGCTGGAGCACAGAAAGCCAAGAATGAAGAGGCGGAACACAGCCTTGGTTTCAGCAGCTTCCGGGACTGCAAAAGTTCACCAATAGCTCTGTCAAAGCAGAACTCGGCTGCGAATGCTCTCGCAGCTTGGGAAAGTTAGGCGCAGCTGTTGACCAGCTCTGCCCGTGGCCACAGGCTGCTTCTTCCACCTTTCACTGGGGCAGAGCTTTTGCGGAGCAGAGACGGCATTCTTCCAGTGCGTGTTCTCCAAGGAGCTGTGAAACAGAGCCTAGCACGCTGTCTCGCTGATACTGGCTTTCGGCAAGCAAGCGTGCCGCACCGCCTACATTCTGCACTCTGGCAGCCTAGTTGCCAGCTTTCGACAGGTGCTGTCCTAGCAAGGAAGCTCAGGCAGTCAAAGCCGGCGCAGGGCGGCACCTTTCTGCTTTGCCCGCCTAAGCGGCGTCACACTCCCAAGGATACTGTGTCCTTTCCCTCTGCACTGCGTCTGCCGACGTGCTCTCTGCATCTCGGAGCATAACGGCAAAGGACAACGTTTTGCACGGCAGGGTAGAAATGGCATTGCTAGCAGGAAAGCTAGATGCCTTGGAACTGCCCGCTTACCCCTTGCCACTCACTTCAGGCTCGTACGCTGAGCAGAACAGCCTGTTGTTCCTGAAGCTTCGCTGGCTGTCGTTCGTGCCCAGACGCGATTTCCTTCCCAAGGAGGCGAAGCGCCCTCTACTTCTCGCACCGAGCGCGCTGCTCCTGGCTTTCGCTTCTGCCGCAACGAGCTCGCTACGCGCACTTTTCTTCTCAACCCTGGGTGCCCTTGCCTTCTGCCTTTCTTGTCTCGTGAATGGAGACGGAAAGCTTCTCGGCTAGAACTCGCCTAGAACAACTGCGGCTGCACATTGAGCTGGCCCGGAACGCCCTGCTGAAACTTGCCTTCTGGCACCACATTCACGGGGCAGCCGTCTTTCTTCGGCCACCTGCCAAGCGGCCCCATATCGCCGCGCTCGTTGCACTCCGCTTGTCAGATTGGCTTCCCGTGGCGCTGATTTCAGCCTGGCCAAATACTAGCGCTCCGGAGAGCTGTTTCGCAGACAATAATGTCCCGGCATAGAAATTTGTCCTGCAATGTTCCCTCCTCTTTTCCCACACTGTGTTGCTCTGATGAATGCCTTGAGCATGGAACGACTTAAGCCAGCAAGTATTCCTCGCCGGCCACCTCTCGCTGTGCAAGAGGTACGCCGTGGACCCTGTGAACGCTGCCAAGCAAAAAGCAGAGCCGTGACCATAAAAGCGAGGAGAGAGCATGCACGAAGCACACTAGTTCTGTCTAGTGCTTTCCGTGCAGAGAGGCGGCAAAGCTGAATGCCGTGTCCGAGCTTGACAACTCGCTGGAGCACAGAAAGCCAAGAATGAAGAGGCGGAACACAGCCTTGGTTTCAGCAGCTTCCGGGACTGCAAAAGTTCACCAATAGCTCTGTCAAAGCAGAACTCGGCTGCGAATGCTCTCGCAGCTTGGGAAAGTTAGGCGCAGCTGTTGACCAGCTCTGCCCGTGGCCACAGGCTGCTTCTTCCACCTTTCACTGGGGCAGAGCTTTTGCGGAGCAGAGACGGCATTCTTCCAGTGCGTGTTCTCCAAGGAGCTGTGAAACAGAGCCTAGCACGCTGTCTCGCTGATACTGGCTTTCGGCAAGCAAGCGTGCCGCACCGCCTACATTCTGCACTCTGGCAGCCTAGTTGCCAGCTTTCGACAGGTGCTGTCCTAGCAAGGAAGCTCAGGCAGTCAAAGCCGGCGCAGGGCGGCACCTTTCTGCTTTGCCCGCCTAAGCGGCGTCACACTCCCAAGGATACTGTGTCCTTTCCCTCTGCACTGCGTCTGCCGACGTGCTCTCTGCATCTCGGAGCATAACGGCAAAGGACAACGTTTTGCACGGCAGGGTAGAAATGGCATTGCTAGCAGGAAAGCTAGATGCCTTGGAACTGCCCGCTTACCCCTTGCCACTCACTTCAGGCTCGTACGCTGAGCAGAACAGCCTGTTGTTCCTGAAGCTTCGCTGGCTGTCGTTCGTGCCCAGACGCGATTTCCTTCCCAAGGAGGCGAAGCGCCCTCTACTTCTCGCACCGAGCGCGCTGCTCCTGGCTTTCGCCTCTGCCGCAACGAGCTCGCTACGCGCACTTTTCTTCTCAACCCTGGGTGCCCTTGCCTTCTGCCTTTCTTGTCTCGTGAATGGAGACGGAAAGCTTCTTGGCTAGAACTCGCCTAGAACAACTGCGGCTGCACATTGAGCTGGCCCGGAACGCCCTGCTGAAACTTGCCTTCTGGCACCACATTCACGGGGCAGCCGTCTTTCTTCGGCCACCTGCCAAGCGGCCCCATATCGCCGCGCTCGTTGCACTCCGCTTGTCAGATTGGCTTCCCGTGGCGCTGATTTCAGCCTGGCCAAATACTAGCGCTCCGGAGAGCTGTCTCGCAGACAATAATGTCCCGGCATAGAAATTTGTCCTGCAATGTTCCCTCCTCTTTTCCCACACTGTGTTGCTCTGATGAATGCCTTGAGCATGGAACGACTTAAGGCAGCAAGTATTCCTCGCCGGCCACCTCTCGCTGTGCAAGAGGTACGCCGTGGACCCTGTGAACACTGCCAAGCAAAAAGCAGAGCCGTGACCATAAAAGCGAGGAGAGAGCATGCACGAAGCACACTAGTTCTGTCTAGTGCTTTCCGTGCAGAGAGGCGGCAAAGCTGAATGCCGTGTCCGAGCTTGACAACTCGCTGGAGCACAGAAAGCCAAGAATGAAGAGGCGGAACACAGCCTTGGTTTCAGCAGCTTCCGGGACTGCAAAAGTTCACCAATAGCTCTGTCAAAGCAGAACTCGGCTGCGAATGCTCTCGCAGCTTGGGAAAGTTAGGCGCAGCTGTTGACCAGCTCTGCCCGTGGCCACAGGCTGCTTCTTCCACCTTTCACTGGGGCAGAGCTTTTGCGGAGCAGAGACGGCATTCTTCCAGTGCGTGTTCTCCAAGGAGCTGTGAAACAGAGCCTAGCACGCTGTCTCGCTGATACTGGCTTTCGGCAAGCAAGCGTGCCGCACCGCCTACATTCTGCACTCTGGCAGCCTAGTTGCCAGCTTTCGACAGGTGCTGTCCTAGCAAGGAAGCTCAGGCAGTCAAAGCCGGCGCAGGGCGGCACCTTTCTGCTTTGCCCGCCTAAGCGGCGTCACACTCCCAAGGATACTGTGTCCTTTCCCTCTGCACTGCGTCTGCCGACGTGCTCTCTGCATCTCGGAGCATAACGGCAAAGGACAACGTTTTGCACGGCAGGGTAGAAATGGCATTGCTAGCAGGAAAGCTAGATGCCTTGGAACTGCCCGCTTACCCCTTGCCACTCACTTCAGGCTCGTACGCTGAGCAGAACAGCCTGTTGTTCCTGAAGCTTCGCTGGCTGTCGTTCGTGCCCAGACGCGATTTCCTTCCCAAGGAGGCGAAGCGCCCTCTACTTCTCGCACCGAGCGCGCTGCTCCTGGCTTTCGCTTCTGCCGCAACGAGCTCGCTACGCGCACTTTTCTTCTCAACCCTGGGTGCCCTTGCCTTCTGCCTTTCTTGTCTCGTGAATGGAGACGGAAAGCTTCTCGGCTAGAACTCGCCTAGAACAACTGCGGCTGCACATTGAGCTGGCCCGGAACGCCCTGCTGAAACTTGCCTTCTGGCACCACATTCACGGGGCAGCCGTCTTTCTTCGGCCACCTGCCAAGCGGCCCCATATCGCCGCGCTCGTTGCACTCCGCTTGTCAGATTGGCTTCCCGTGGCGCTGATTTCAGCCTGGCCAAATACTAGCGCTCCGGAGAGCTGTTTCGCAGACAATAATGTCCCGGCATAGAAATTTGTCCTGCAATGTTCCCTCCTCTTTTCCCACACTGTGTTGCTCTGATGAATGCCTTGAGCATGGAACGACTTAAGCCAGCAAGTATTCCTCGCCGGCCACCTCTCGCTGTGCAAGAGGTACGCCGTGGACCCTGTGAACGCTGCCAAGCAAAAAGCAGAGCCGTGACCATAAAAGCGAGGAGAGAGCATGCACGAAGCACACTAGTTCTGTCTAGTGCTTTCCGTGCAGAGAGGCGGCAAAGCTGAATGCCGTGTCCGAGCTTGACAACTCGCTGGAGCACAGAAAGCCAAGAATGAAGAGGCGGAACACAGCCTTGGTTTCAGCAGCTTCCGGGACTGCAAAAGTTCACCAATAGCTCTGTCAAAGCAGAACTCGGCTGCGAATGCTCTCGCAGCTTGGGAAAGTTAGGCGCAGCTGTTGACCAGCTCTGCCCGTGGCCACAGGCTGCTTCTTCCACCTTTCACTGGGGCAGAGCTTTTGCGGAACAGAGACGGCATTCTTCCAGTGCGTGTTCTCCAAGGAGCTGTGAAACAGAGCCTAGCACGCTGTCTCGCTGATACTGGCTTTCGGCAAGCAAGCGTGCCGCACCGCCTACATTCTGCACTCTGGCAGCCTAGTTGCCAGCTTTCGACAGGTGCTGTCCTAGCAAGGAAGCTCAGGCAGTCAAAGCCGGCGCAGGGCGGCACCTTTCTGCTTTGCCCGCCTAAGCGGCGTCACACTCCCAAGGATACTGTGTCCTTTCCCTCTGCACTGCGTCTGCCGACGTGCTCTCTGCATCTCGGAGCATAACGGCAAAGGACAACGTTTTGCACGGCAGGGTAGAAATGGCATTGCTAGCAGGAAAGCTAGATGCCTTGGAACTGCCCGCTTACCCCTTGCCACTCACTTCAGGCTCGTACGCTGAGCAGAACAGCCTGTTGTTCCTGAAGCTTCGCTGGCTGTCGTTCGTGCCCAGACGCGATTTCCTTCCCAAGGAGGCGAAGCGCCCTCTACTTCTCGCACCGAGCGCGCTGCTCCTGGCTTTCGCCTCTGCCGCAACGAGCTCGCTACGCGCACTTTTCTTCTCAACCCTGGGTGCCCTTGCCTTCTGCCTTTCTTGTCTCGTGAATGGAGACGGAAAGCTTCTCGGCTAGAACTCGCCTAGAACAACTGCGGCTGCACATTGAGCTGGCCCGGAACGCCCTGCTGAAACTTGCCTTCTGGCACCACATTCACGGGGCAGCCGTCTTTCTTCGGCCACCTGCCAAGCGGCCCCATATCGCCGCGCTCGTTGCACTCCGCTTGTCAGATTGGCTTCCCGTGGCGCTGATTTCAGCCTGGCCAAATACTAGCGCTCCGGAGAGCTGTCTCGCAGACAATAATGTCCCGGCATAGAAATTTGTCCTGCAATGTTCCCTCCTCTTTTCCCACACTGTGTTGCTCTGATGAATGCCTTGAGCATGGAACGACTTAAGGCAGCAAGTATTCCTCGCCGGCCACCTCTCGCTGTGCAAGAGGTACGCCGTGGACCCTGTGAACGCTGCCAAGCAAAAAGCAGAGCCGTGACCATAAAAGCGAGGAGAGAGCATGCACGAAGCACACTAGTTCTGTCTAGTGCTTTCCGTGCAGAGAGGCGGCAAAGCTGAATGCCGTGTCCGAGCTTGACAACTCGCTGGAGCACAGAAAGCCAAGAATGAAGAGGCGGAACACAGCCTTGGTTTCAGCAGCTTCCGGGACTGCAAAAGTTCACCAATAGCTCTGTCAAAGCAGAACTCGGCTGCGAATGCTCTCGCAGCTTGGGAAAGTTAGGCGCAGCTGTTGACCAGCTCTGCCCGTGGCCACAGGCTGCTTCTTCCACCTTTCACTGGGGCAGAGCTTTTGCGGAACAGAGACGGCATTCTTCAAGTGCGTGTTCTCCAAGGAGCTGTGAAACAGAGCCTAGCACGCTGTCTCGCTGATACTGGCTTTCGGCAAGCAAGCGTGCCGCACCGCCTACATTCTGCACTCTGGCAGCCTAGTTGCCAGCTTTCGACAGGTGCTGTCCTAGCAAGGAAGCTCAGGCAGTCAAAGCCGGCGCAGGGCGGCACCTTTCTGCTTTGCCCGCCTAAGCGGCGTCACACTCCCAAGGATACTGTGTCCTTTCCCTCTGCACTGCGTCTGCCGACGTGCTCTCTGCATCTCGGAGCATAACGGCAAAGGACAACGTTTTGCACGGCAGGGTAGAAATGGCATTGCTAGCAGGAAAGCTAGATGCCTTGGAACTGCCCGCTTACCCCTTGCCACTCACTTCAGGCTCGTACGCTGAGCAGAACAGCCTGTTGTTCCTGAAGCTTCGCTGGCTGTCGTTCGTGCCCAGACGCGATTTCCTTCCCAAGGAGGCGAAGCGCCCTCTACTTCTCGCACCGAGCGCGCTGCTCCTGGCTTTCGCTTCTGCCGCAACGAGCTCGCTACGCGCACTTTTCTTCTCAACCCTGGGTGCCCTTGCCTTCTGCCTTTCTTGTCTCGTGAATGGAGACGGAAAGCTTCTCGGCTAGAACTCGCCTAGAACAACTGCGGCTGCACATTGAGCTGGCCCGGAACGCCCTGCTGAAACTTGCCTTCTGGCACCACATTCACGGGGCAGCCGTCTTTCTTCGGCCACCTGCCAAGCGGCCCCATATCGCCGCGCTCGTTGCACTCCGCTTGTCAGATTGGCTTCCCGTGGCGCTGATTTCAGCCTGGCCAAATACTAGCGCTCCGGAGAGCTGTCTCGCAGACAATAATGTCCCGGCATAGAAATTTGTCCTGCAATGTTCCCTCCTCTTTTCCCACACTGTGTTGCTCTGATGAATGCCTTGAGCATGGAACGACTTAAGGCAGCAAGTATTCCTCGCCGGCCACCTCTCGCTGTGCAAGAGGTACGCCGTGGACCCTGTGAACGCTGCCAAGCAAAAAGCAGAGCCGTGACCATAAAAGCGAGGAGAGAGCATGCACGAAGCACACTAGTTCTGTCTAGTGCTTTCCGTGCAGAGAGGCGGCAAAGCTGAATGCCGTGTCCGAGCTTGACAACTCGCTGGAGCACAGAAAGCCAAGAATGAAGAGGCGGAACACAGCCTTGGTTTCAGCAGCTTCCGGGACTGCAAAAGTTCACCAATAGCTCTGTCAAAGCAGAACTCGGCTGCGAATGCTCTCGCAGCTTGGGAAAGTTAGGCGCAGCTGTTGACCAGCTCTGCCCGTGGCCACAGGCTGCTTCTTCCACCTTTCACTGGGGCAGAGCTTTTGCGGAACAGAGACGGCATTCTTCCAGTACGTGTTCTCCAAGGAGCTGTGAAACAGAGCCTAGCACGCTGTCTCGCTGATACTGGCTTTCGGCAAGCAAGCGTGCCGCACCGCCTACATTCTGCACTCTGGCAGCCTAGTTGCCAGCTTTCGACAGGTGCTGTCCTAGCAAGGAAGCTCAGGCAGTCAAAGCCGGCGCAGGGCGGCACCTTTCTGCTTTGCCCGCCTAAGCGGCGTCACACTCCCAAGGATACTGTGTCCTTTCCCTCTGCACTGCGTCTGCCGACGTGCTCTCTGCATCTCGGAGCATAACGGCAAAGGACAACGTTTTGCACGGCAGGGTAGAAATGGCATTGCTAGCAGGAAAGCTAGATGCCTTGGAACTGCCCGCTTACCCCTTGCCACTCACTTCAGGCTCGTACGCTGAGCAGAACAGCCTGTTGTTCCTGAAGCTTCGCTGGCTGTCGTTCGTGCCCAGACGCGATTTCCTTCCCAAGGAGGCGAAGCGCCCTCTACTTCTCGCACCGAGCGCGCTGCTCCTGGCTTTCGCTTCTGCCGCAACGAGCTCGCTACGCGCACTTTTCTTCTCAACCCTGGGTGCCCTTGCCTTCTGCCTTTCTTGTCTCGTGAATGGAGACGGAAAGCTTCTCGGCTAGAACTCGCCTAGAACAACTGCGGCTGCACATTGAGCTGGCCCGGAACGCCCTGCTGAAACTTGCCTTCTGGCACCACATTCACGGGGCAGCCGTCTTTCTTCGGCCACCTGCCAAGCGGCCCCATATCGCCGCGCTCGTTGCACTCCGCTTGTCAGATTGGCTTCCCGTGGCGCTGATTTCAGCCTGGCCAAATACTAGCGCTCCGGAGAGCTGTCTCGCAGACAATAATGTCCTGGCATAGAAATTTGTCCTGCAATGTTCCCTCCTCTTTTCCCACACTGTGTTGCTCTGATGAATGCCTTGAGCATGGAACGACTTAAGGCAGCAAGTATTCCTCGCCGGCCACCTCTCGCTGTGCAAGAGGTACGCCGTGGACCCTGTGAACGCTGCCAAGCAAAAAGCAGAGCCGTGACCATAAAAGCGAGGAGAGAGCATGCACGAAGCACACTAGTTCTGTCTAGTGCTTTCCGTGCAGAGAGGCGGCAAAGCTGAATGCCGTGTCCGAGCTTGACAACTCGCTGGAGCACAGAAAGCCAAGAATGAAGAGGCGGAACACAGCCTTGGTTTCAGCAGCTTCCGGGACTGCAAAAGTTCACCAATAGCTCTGTCAAAGCAGAACTCGGCTGCGAATGCTCTCGCAGCTTGGGAAAGTTAGGCGCAGCTGTTGACCAGCTCTGCCCGTGGCCACAGGCTGCTTCTTCCACCTTTCACTGGGGCAGAGCTTTTGCGGAGCAGAGACGGCATTCTTCCAGTGCGTGTTCTCCAAGGAGCTGTGAAACAGAGCCTAGCACGCTGTCTCGCTGATACTGGCTTTCGGCAAGCAAGCGTGCCGCACCGCCTACATTCTGCACTCTGGCAGCCTAGTTGCCAGCTTTCGACAGGTGCTGTCCTAGCAAGGAAGCTCAGGCAGTCAAAGCCGGCGCAGGGCGGCACCTTTCTGCTTTGCCCGCCTAAGCGGCGTCACACTCCCAAGGATACTGTGTCCTTTCCCTCTGCACTGCGTCTGCCGACGTGCTCTCTGCATCTCGGAGCATAACGGCAAAGGACAACGTTTTGCACGGCAGGGTAGAAATGGCATTGCTAGCAGGAAAGCTAGATGCCTTGGAACTGCCCGCTTACCCCTTGCCACTCACTTCAGGCTCGTACGCTGAGCAGAACAGCCTGTTGTTCCTGAAGCTTCGCTGGCTGTCGTTCGTGCCCAGACGCGATTTCCTTCCCAAGGAGGCGAAGCGCCCTCTACTTCTCGCACCGAGCGCGCTGCTCCTGGCTTTCGCCTCTGCCGCAACGAGCTCGCTACGCGCACTTTTCTTCTCAACCCTGGGTGCCCTTGCCTTCTGCCTTTCTTGTCTCGTGAATGGAGACGGAAAGCTTCTCGGCTAGAACTCGCCTAGAACAACTGCGGCTGCACATTGAGCTGGCCCGGAACGCCCTGCTGAAACTTGCCTTCTGGCACCACATTCACGGGGCAGCCGTCTTTCTTCGGCCACCTGCCAAGCGGCCCCATATCGCCGCGCTCGTTGCACTCCGCTTGTCAGATTGGCTTCCCGTGGCGCTGATTTCAGCCTGGCCAAATACTAGCGCTCCGGAGAGCTGTCTCGCAGACAATAATGTCCCGGCATAGAAATTTGTCCTGCAATGTTCCCTCCTCTTTTCCCACACTGTGTTGCTCTGATGAATGCCTTGAGCATGGAACGACTTAAGGCAGCAAGTATTCCTCGCCGGCCACCTCTCGCTGTGCAAGAGGTACGCCGTGGACCCTGTGAACGCTGCCAAGCAAAAAGCAGAGCCGTGACCATAAAAGCGAGGAGAGAGCATGCACGAAGCACACTAGTTCTGTCTAGTGCTTTCCGTGCAGAGAGGCGGCAAAGCTGAATGCCGTGTCCGAGCTTGACAACTCGCTGGAGCACAGAAAGCCAAGAATGAAGAGGCGGAACACAGCCTTGGTTTCAGCAGCTTCCGGGACTGCAAAAGTTCACCAATAGCTCTGTCAAAGCAGAACTCGGCTGCGAATGCTCTCGCAGCTTGGGAAAGTTAGGCGCAGCTGTTGACCAGCTCTGCCCGTGGCCACAGGCTGCTTCTTCCACCTTTCACTGGGGCAGAGCTTTTGCGGAGCAGAGACGGCATTCTTCCAGTGCGTGTTCTCCAAGGAGCTGTGAAACAGAGCCTAGCACGCTGTCTCGCTGATACTGGCTTTCGGCAAGCAAGCGTGCCGCACCGCCTACATTCTGCACTCTGGCAGCCTAGTTGCCAGCTTTCGACAGGTGCTGTCCTAGCAAGGAAGCTCAGGCAGTCAAAGCCGGCGCAGGGCGGCACCTTTCTGCTTT
Organism: Cinclus cinclus; assembly: GCF_963662255.1. NCBI lineage: Eukaryota > Metazoa > Chordata > Aves > Passeriformes > Cinclidae > Cinclus > Cinclus cinclus. Next base: position 198,591 of record NW_026912036.1, read on the forward strand.
GCCCGCCTAAGCGGCGTCACACTCCCAAGGATACTGTGTCCTTTCCCTCTGCACTGCGTCTGCCGACGTGCTCTCTGCATCTCGGAGCATAACGGCAAAGGACAACGTTTTGCACGGCAGGGTAGAAATGGCATTGCTAGCAGGAAAGCTAGATGCCTTGGAACTGCCCGCTTACCCCTTGCCACTCACTTCAGGCTCGTACGCTGAGCAGAATAGCCTGTTGTTCCTGAAGCTTCGCTGGCTGTCGTTCGTGCCCAGACGCGATTTCCTTCCCAAGGAGGCGAAGCGCCCTCTACTTCTCGCACCGAGCGCGCTGCTCCTGGCTTTCGCTTCTGCCGCAACGAGCTCGCTACGCGCACTTTTCTTCTCAACCCTGGGTGCCCTTGCCTTCTGCCTTTCTTGTCTCGTGAATGGAGACGGAAAGCTTCTCGGCTAGAACTCGCCTAGAACAACTGCGGCTGCACATTGAGCTGGCCCGGAACGCCCTGCTGAAACTTGCCTTCTGGCACCACATTCACGGGGCAGCCGTCTTTCTTCGGCCACCTGCCAAGCGGCCCCATATCGCCGCGCTCGTTGCACTCCGCTTGTCAGATTGGCTTCCCGTGGCGCTGATTTCAGCCTGGCCAAATACTAGCGCTCCGGAGAGCTGTCTCGCAGACAATAATGTCCCGGCATAGAAATTTGTCCTGCAATGTTCCCTCCTCTTTTCCCACACTGTGTTGCTCTGATGAATGCCTTGAGCATGGAACGACTTAAGGCAGCAAGTATTCCTCGCCGGCCACCTCTCGCTGTGCAAGAGGTACGCCGTGGACCCTGTGAACGCTGCCAAGCAAAAAGCAGAGCCGTGACCATAAAAGCGAGGAGAGAGCATGCACGAAGCACACTAGTTCTGTCTAGTGCTTTCCGTGCAGAGAGGCGGCAAAGCTGAATGCCGTGTCCGAGCTTGACAACTCGCTGGAGCACAGAAAGCCAAGAATGAAGAGGCGGAACACAGCCTTGGTTTCAGCAGCTTCCGGGACTGCAAAAGTTCACCAATAGCTCTGTCAAAGCAGAACTCGGCTGCGAATGCTCTCGCAGCTTGGGAAAGTTAGGCGCAGCTGTTGACCAGCTCTGCCCGTGGCCACAGGCTGCTTCTTCCACCTTTCACTGGGGCAGAGCTTTTGCGGAACAGAGACGGCATTCTTCCAGTACGTGTTCTCCAAGGAGCTGTGAAACAGAGCCTAGCACGCTGTCTCGCTGATACTGGCTTTCGGCAAGCAAGCGTGCCGCACCGCCTACATTCTGCACTCTGGCAGCCTAGTTGCCAGCTTTCGACAGGTGCTGTCCTAGCAAGGAAGCTCAGGCAGTCAAAGCCGGCGCAGGGCGGCACCTTTCTGCTTTGCCCGCCTAAGCGGCGTCACACTCCCAAGGATACTGTGTCCTTTCCCTCTGCACTGCGTCTGCCGACGTGCTCTCTGCATCTCGGAGCATAACGGCAAAGGACAACGTTTTGCACGGCAGGGTAGAAATGGCATTGCTAGCAGGAAAGCTAGATGCCTTGGAACTGCCCGCTTACCCCTTGCCACTCACTTCAGGCTCGTACGCTGAGCAGAACAGCCTGTTGTTCCTGAAGCTTCGCTGGCTGTCGTTCGTGCCCAGACGCGATTTCCTTCCCAAGGAGGCGAAGCGCCCTCTACTTCTCGCACCGAGCGCGCTGCTCCTGGCTTTCGCTTCTGCCGCAACGAGCTCGCTACGCGCACTTTTCTTCTCAACCCTGGGTGCCCTTGCCTTCTGCCTTTCTTGTCTCGTGAATGGAGACGGAAAGCTTCTCGGCTAGAACTCGCCTAGAACAACTGCGGCTGCACATTGAGCTGGCCCGGAACGCCCTGCTGAAACTTGCCTTCTGGCACCACATTCACGGGGCAGCCGTCTTTCTTCGGCCACCTGCCAAGCGGCCCCATATCGCCGCGCTCGTTGCACTCCGCTTGTCAGATTGGCTTCCCGTGGCGCTGATTTCAGCCTGGCCAAATACTAGCGCTCCGGAGAGCTGTCTCGCAGACAATAATGTCCTGGCATAGAAATTTGTCCTGCAATGTTCCCTCCTCTTTTCCCACACTGTGTTGCTCTGATGAATGCCTTGAGCATGGAACGACTTAAGGCAGCAAGTATTCCTCGCCGGCCACCTCTCGCTGTGCAAGAGGTACGCCGTGGACCCTGTGAACGCTGCCAAGCAAAAAGCAGAGCCGTGACCATAAAAGCGAGGAGAGAGCATGCACGAAGCACACTAGTTCTGTCTAGTGCTTTCCGTGCAGAGAGGCGGCAAAGCTGAATGCCGTGTCCGAGCTTGACAACTCGCTGGAGCACAGAAAGCCAAGAATGAAGAGGCGGAACACAGCCTTGGTTTCAGCAGCTTCCGGGACTGCAAAAGTTCACCAATAGCTCTGTCAAAGCAGAACTCGGCTGCGAATGCTCTCGCAGCTTGGGAAAGTTAGGCGCAGCTGTTGACCAGCTCTGCCCGTGGCCACAGGCTGCTTCTTCCACCTTTCACTGGGGCAGAGCTTTTGCGGAGCAGAGACGGCATTCTTCCAGTGCGTGTTCTCCAAGGAGCTGTGAAACAGAGCCTAGCACGCTGTCTCGCTGATACTGGCTTTCGGCAAGCAAGCGTGCCGCACCGCCTACATTCTGCACTCTGGCAGCCTAGTTGCCAGCTTTCGACAGGTGCTGTCCTAGCAAGGAAGCTCAGGCAGTCAAAGCCGGCGCAGGGCGGCACCTTTCTGCTTTGCCCGCCTAAGCGGCGTCACACTCCCAAGGATACTGTGTCCTTTCCCTCTGCACTGCGTCTGCCGACGTGCTCTCTGCATCTCGGAGCATAACGGCAAAGGACAACGTTTTGCACGGCAGGGTAGAAATGGCATTGCTAGCAGGAAAGCTAGATGCCTTGGAACTGCCCGCTTACCCCTTGCCACTCACTTCAGGCTCGTACGCTGAGCAGAACAGCCTGTTGTTCCTGAAGCTTCGCTGGCTGTCGTTCGTGCCCAGACGCGATTTCCTTCCCAAGGAGGCGAAGCGCCCTCTACTTCTCGCACCGAGCGCGCTGCTCCTGGCTTTCGCCTCTGCCGCAACGAGCTCGCTACGCGCACTTTTCTTCTCAACCCTGGGTGCCCTTGCCTTCTGCCTTTCTTGTCTCGTGAATGGAGACGGAAAGCTTCTCGGCTAGAACTCGCCTAGAACAACTGCGGCTGCACATTGAGCTGGCCCGGAACGCCCTGCTGAAACTTGCCTTCTGGCACCACATTCACGGGGCAGCCGTCTTTCTTCGGCCACCTGCCAAGCGGCCCCATATCGCCGCGCTCGTTGCACTCCGCTTGTCAGATTGGCTTCCCGTGGCGCTGATTTCAGCCTGGCCAAATACTAGCGCTCCGGAGAGCTGTCTCGCAGACAATAATGTCCCGGCATAGAAATTTGTCCTGCAATGTTCCCTCCTCTTTTCCCACACTGTGTTGCTCTGATGAATGCCTTGAGCATGGAACGACTTAAGGCAGCAAGTATTCCTCGCCGGCCACCTCTCGCTGTGCAAGAGGTACGCCGTGGACCCTGTGAACGCTGCCAAGCAAAAAGCAGAGCCGTGACCATAAAAGCGAGGAGAGAGCATGCACGAAGCACACTAGTTCTGTCTAGTGCTTTCCGTGCAGAGAGGCGGCAAAGCTGAATGCCGTGTCCGAGCTTGACAACTCGCTGGAGCACAGAAAGCCAAGAATGAAGAGGCGGAACACAGCCTTGGTTTCAGCAGCTTCCGGGACTGCAAAAGTTCACCAATAGCTCTGTCAAAGCAGAACTCGGCTGCGAATGCTCTCGCAGCTTGGGAAAGTTAGGCGCAGCTGTTGACCAGCTCTGCCCGTGGCCACAGGCTGCTTCTTCCACCTTTCACTGGGGCAGAGCTTTTGCGGAGCAGAGACGGCATTCTTCCAGTGCGTGTTCTCCAAGGAGCTGTGAAACAGAGCCTAGCACGCTGTCTCGCTGATACTGGCTTTCGGCAAGCAAGCGTGCCGCACCGCCTACATTCTGCACTCTGGCAGCCTAGTTGCCAGCTTTCGACAGGTGCTGTCCTAGCAAGGAAGCTCAGGCAGTCAAAGCCGGCGCAGGGCGGCACCTTTCTGCTTTGCCCGCCTAAGCGGCGTCACACTCCCAAGGATACTGTGTCCTTTCCCTCTGCACTGCGTCTGCCGACGTGCTCTCTGCATCTCGGAGCATAACGGCAAAGGACAACGTTTTGCACGGCAGGGTAGAAATGGCATTGCTAGCAGGAAAGCTAGATGCCTTGGAACTGCCCGCTTACCCCTTGCCACTCACTTCAGGCTCGTACGCTGAGCAGAATAGCCTGTTGTTCCTGAAGCTTCGCTGGCTGTCGTTCGTGCCCAGACGCGATTTCCTTCCCAAGGAGGCGAAGCGCCCTCTACTTCTCGCACCGAGCGCGCTGCTCCTGGCTTTCGCTTCTGCCGCAACGAGCTCGCTACGCGCACTTTTCTTCTCAACCCTGGGTGCCCTTGCCTTCTGCCTTTCTTGTCTCGTGAATGGAGACGGAAAGCTTCTCGGCTAGAACTCGCCTAGAACAACTGCGGCTGCACATTGAGCTGGCCCGGAACGCCCTGCTGAAACTTGCCTTCTGGCACCACATTCACGGGGCAGCCGTCTTTCTTCGGCCACCTGCCAAGCGGCCCCATATCGCCGCGCTCGTTGCACTCCGCTTGTCAGATTGGCTTCCCGTGGCGCTGATTTCAGCCTGGCCAAATACTAGCGCTCCGGAGAGCTGTCTCGCAGACAATAATGTCCCGGCATAGAAATTTGTCCTGCAATGTTCCCTCCTCTTTTCCCACACTGTGTTGCTCTGATGAATGCCTTGAGCATGGAACGACTTAAGGCAGCAAGTATTCCTCGCCGGCCACCTCTCGCTGTGCAAGAGGTACGCCGTGGACCCTGTGAACGCTGCCAAGCAAAAAGCAGAGCCGTGACCATAAAAGCGAGGAGAGAGCATGCACGAAGCACACTAGTTCTGTCTAGTGCTTTCCGTGCAGAGAGGCGGCAAAGCTGAATGCCGTGTCCGAGCTTGACAACTCGCTGGAGCACAGAAAGCCAAGAATGAAGAGGCGGAACACAGCCTTGGTTTCAGCAGCTTCCGGGACTGCAAAAGTTCACCAATAGCTCTGTCAAAGCAGAACTCGGCTGCGAATGCTCTCGCAGCTTGGGAAAGTTAGGCGCAGCTGTTGACCAGCTCTGCCCGTGGCCACAGGCTGCTTCTTCCACCTTTCACTGGGGCAGAGCTTTTGCGGAACAGAGACGGCATTCTTCCAGTACGTGTTCTCCAAGGAGCTGTGAAACAGAGCCTAGCACGCTGTCTCGCTGATACTGGCTTTCGGCAAGCAAGCGTGCCGCACCGCCTACATTCTGCACTCTGGCAGCCTAGTTGCCAGCTTTCGACAGGTGCTGTCCTAGCAAGGAAGCTCAGGCAGTCAAAGCCGGCGCAGGGCGGCACCTTTCTGCTTTGCCCGCCTAAGCGGCGTCACACTCCCAAGGATACTGTGTCCTTTCCCTCTGCACTGCGTCTGCCGACGTGCTCTCTGCATCTCGGAGCATAACGGCAAAGGACAACGTTTTGCACGGCAGGGTAGAAATGGCATTGCTAGCAGGAAAGCTAGATGCCTTGGAACTGCCCGCTTACCCCTTGCCACTCACTTCAGGCTCGTACGCTGAGCAGAACAGCCTGTTGTTCCTGAAGCTTCGCTGGCTGTCGTTCGTGCCCAGACGCGATTTCCTTCCCAAGGAGGCGAAGCGCCCTCTACTTCTCGCACCGAGCGCGCTGCTCCTGGCTTTCGCTTCTGCCGCAACGAGCTCGCTACGCGCACTTTTCTTCTCAACCCTGGGTGCCCTTGCCTTCTGCCTTTCTTGTCTCGTGAATGGAGACGGAAAGCTTCTCGGCTAGAACTCGCCTAGAACAACTGCGGCTGCACATTGAGCTGGCCCGGAACGCCCTGCTGAAACTTGCCTTCTGGCACCACATTCACGGGGCAGCCGTCTTTCTTCGGCCACCTGCCAAGCGGCCCCATATCGCCGCGCTCGTTGCACTCCGCTTGTCAGATTGGCTTCCCGTGGCGCTGATTTCAGCCTGGCCAAATACTAGCGCTCCGGAGAGCTGTCTCGCAGACAATAATGTCCTGGCATAGAAATTTGTCCTGCAATGTTCCCTCCTCTTTTCCCACACTGTGTTGCTCTGATGAATGCCTTGAGCATGGAACGACTTAAGGCAGCAAGTATTCCTCGCCGGCCACCTCTCGCTGTGCAAGAGGTACGCCGTGGACCCTGTGAACGCTGCCAAGCAAAAAGCAGAGCCGTGACCATAAAAGCGAGGAGAGAGCATGCACGAAGCACACTAGTTCTGTCTAGTGCTTTCCGTGCAGAGAGGCGGCAAAGCTGAATGCCGTGTCCGAGCTTGACAACTCGCTGGAGCACAGAAAGCCAAGAATGAAGAGGCGGAACACAGCCTTGGTTTCAGCAGCTTCCGGGACTGCAAAAGTTCACCAATAGCTCTGTCAAAGCAGAACTCGGCTGCGAATGCTCTCGCAGCTTGGGAAAGTTAGGCGCAGCTGTTGACCAGCTCTGCCCGTGGCCACAGGCTGCTTCTTCCACCTTTCACTGGGGCAGAGCTTTTGCGGAACAGAGACGGCATTCTTCAAGTGCGTGTTCTCCAAGGAGCTGTGAAACAGAGCCTAGCACGCTGTCTCGCTGATACTGGCTTTCGGCAAGCAAGCGTGCCGCACCGCCTACATTCTGCACTCTGGCAGCCTAGTTGCCAGCTTTCGACAGGTGCTGTCCTAGCAAGGAAGCTCAGGCAGTCAAAGCCGGCGCAGGGCGGCACCTTTCTGCTTTGCCCGCCTAAGCGGCGTCACACTCCCAAGGATACTGTGTCCTTTCCCTCTGCACTGCGTCTGCCGACGTGCTCTCTGCATCTCGGAGCATAACGGCAAAGGACAACGTTTTGCACGGCAGGGTAGAAATGGCATTGCTAGCAGGAAAGCTAGATGCCTTGGAACTGCCCGCTTACCCCTTGCCACTCACTTCAGGCTCGTACGCTGAGCAGAACAGCCTGTTGTTCCTGAAGCTTCGCTGGCTGTCGTTCGTGCCCAGACGCGATTTCCTTCCCAAGGAGGCGAAGCGCCCTCTACTTCTCGCACCGAGCGCGCTGCTCCTGGCTTTCGCTTCTGCCGCAACGAGCTCGCTACGCGCACTTTTCTTCTCAACCCTGGGTGCCCTTGCCTTCTGCCTTTCTTGTCTCGTGAATGGAGACGGAAAGCTTCTCGGCTAGAACTCGCCTAGAACAACTGCGGCTGCACATTGAGCTGGCCCGGAACGCCCTGCTGAAACTTGCCTTCTGGCACCACATTCACGGGGCAGCCGTCTTTCTTCGGCCACCTGCCAAGCGGCCCCATATCGCCGCGCTCGTTGCACTCCGCTTGTCAGATTGGCTTCCCGTGGCGCTGATTTCAGCCTGGCCAAATACTAGCGCTCCGGAGAGCTGTCTCGCAGACAATAATGTCCCGGCATAGAAATTTGTCCTGCAATGTTCCCTCCTCTTTTCCCACACTGTGTTGCTCTGATGAATGCCTTGAGCATGGAACGACTTAAGGCAGCAAGTATTCCTCGCCGGCCACCTCTCGCTGTGCAAGAGGTACGCCGTGGACCCTGTGAACGCTGCCAAGCAAAAAGCAGAGCCGTGACCATAAAAGCGAGGAGAGAGCATGCACGAAGCACACTAGTTCTGTCTAGTGCTTTCCGTGCAGAGAGGCGGCAAAGCTGAATGCCGTGTCCGAGCTTGACAACTCGCTGGAGCACAGAAAGCCAAGAATGAAGAGGCGGAACACAGCCTTGGTTTCAGCAGCTTCCGGGACTGCAAAAGTTCACCAATAGCTCTGTCAAAGCAGAACTCGGCTGCGAATGCTCTCGCAGCTTGGGAAAGTTAGGCGCAGCTGTTGACCAGCTCTGCCCGTGGCCACAGGCTGCTTCTTCCACCTTTCACTGGGGCAGAGCTTTTGCGGAGCAGAGACGGCATTCTTCCAGTGCGTGTTCTCCAAGGAGCTGTGAAACAGAGCCTAGCACGCTGTCTCGCTGATACTGGCTTTCGGCAAGCAAGCGTGCCGCACCGCCTACATTCTGCACTCTGGCAGCCTAGTTGCCAGCTTTCGACAGGTGCTGTCCTAGCAAGGAAGCTCAGGCAGTCAAAGCCGGCGCAGGGCGGCACCTTTCTGCTTTGCCCGCCTAAGCGGCGTCACACTCCCAAGGATACTGTGTCCTTTCCCTCTGCACTGCGTCTGCCGACGTGCTCTCTGCATCTCGGAGCATAACGGCAAAGGACAACGTTTTGCACGGCAGGGTAGAAATGGCATTGCTAGCAGGAAAGCTAGATGCCTTGGAACTGCCCGCTTACCCCTTGCCACTCACTTCAGGCTCGTACGCTGAGCAGAATAGCCTGTTGTTCCTGAAGCTTCGCTGGCTGTCGTTCGTGCCCAGACGCGATTTCCTTCCCAAGGAGGCGAAGCGCCCTCTACTTCTCGCACCGAGCGCGCTGCTCCTGGCTTTCGCTTCTGCCGCAACGAGCTCGCTACGCGCACTTTTCTTCTCAACCCTGGGTGCCCTTGCCTTCTGCCTTTCTTGTCTCGTGAATGGAGACGGAAAGCTTCTCGGCTAGAACTCGCCTAGAACAACTGCGGCTGCACATTGAGCTGGCCCGGAACGCCCTGCTGAAACTTGCCTTCTGGCACCACATTCACGGGGCAGCCGTCTTTCTTCGGCCACCTGCCAAGCGGCCCCATATCGCCGCGCTCGTTGCACTCCGCTTGTCAGATTGGCTTCCCGTGGCGCTGATTTCAGCCTGGCCAAATACTAGCGCTCCGGAGAGCTGTCTCGCAGACAATAATGTCCCGGCATAGAAATTTGTCCTGCAATGTTCCCTCCTCTTTTCCCACACTGTGTTGCTCTGATGAATGCCTTGAGCATGGAACGACTTAAGGCAGCAAGTATTCCTCGCCGGCCACCTCTCGCTGTGCAAGAGGTACGCCGTGGACCCTGTGAACGCTGCCAAGCAAAAAGCAGAGCCGTGACCATAAAAGCGAGGAGAGAGCATGCACGAAGCACACTAGTTCTGTCTAGTGCTTTCCGTGCAGAGAGGCGGCAAAGCTGAATGCCGTGTCCGAGCTTGACAACTCGCTGGAGCACAGAAAGCCAAGAATGAAGAGGCGGAACACAGCCTTGGTTTCAGCAGCTTCCGGGACTGCAAAAGTTCACCAATAGCTCTGTCAAAGCAGAACTCGGCTGCGAATGCTCTCGCAGCTTGGGAAAGTTAGGCGCAGCTGTTGACCAGCTCTGCCCGTGGCCACAGGCTGCTTCTTCCACCTTTCACTGGGGCAGAGCTTTTGCGGAACAGAGACGGCATTCTTCCAGTGCGTGTTCTCCAAGGAGCTGTGAAACAGAGCCTAGCACGCTGTCTCGCTGATACTGGCTTTCGGCAAGCAAGCGTGCCGCACCGCCTACATTCTGCACTCTGGCAGCCTAGTTGCCAGCTTTCGACAGGTGCTGTCCTAGCAAGGAAGCTCAGGCAGTCAAAGCCGGCGCAGGGCGGCACCTTTCTGCTTTGCCCGCCTAAGCGGCGTCACACTCCCAAGGATACTGTGTCCTTTCCCTCTGCACTGCGTCTGCCGACGTGCTCTCTGCATCTCGGAGCATAACGGCAAAGGACAACGTTTTGCACGGCAGGGTAGAAATGGCATTGCTAGCAGGAAAGCTAGATGCCTTGGAACTGCCCGCTTACCCCTTGCCACTCACTTCAGGCTCGTACGCTGAGCAGAACAGCCTGTTGTTCCTGAAGCTTCGCTGGCTGTCGTTCGTGCCCAGACGCGATTTCCTTCCCAAGGAGGCGAAGCGCCCTCTACTTCTCGCACCGAGCGCGCTGCTCCTGGCTTTCGCCTCTGCCGCAACGAGCTCGCTACGCGCACTTTTCTTCTCAACCCTGGGTGCCCTTGCCTTCTGCCTTTCTTGTCTCGTGAATGGAGACGGAAAGCTTCTCGGCTAGAACTCGCCTAGAACAACTGCGGCTGCACATTGAGCTGGCCCGGAACGCCCTGCTGAAACTTGCCTTCTGGCACCACATTCACGGGGCAGCCGTCTTTCTTCGGCCACCTGCCAAGCGGCCCCATATCGCCGCGCTCGTTGCACTCCGCTTGTCAGATTGGCTTCCCGTGGCGCTGATTTCAGCCTGGCCAAATACTAGCGCTCCGGAGAGCTGTCTCGCAGACAATAATGTCCCGGCATAGAAATTTGTCCTGCAATGTTCCCTCCTCTTTTCCCACACTGTGTTGCTCTGATGAATGCCTTGAGCATGGAACGACTTAAGCCAGCAAGTATTCCTCGCCGGCCACCTCTCGCTGTGCAAGAGGTACGCCGTGGACCCTGTGAACGCTGCCAAGCAAAAAGCAGAGCCGTGACCATAAAAGCGAGGAGAGAGCATGCACGAAGCACACTAGTTCTGTCTAGTGCTTTCCGTGCAGAGAGGCGGCAAAGCTGAATGCCGTGTCCGAGCTTGACAACTCGCTGGAGCACAGAAAGCCAAGAATGAAGAGGCGGAACACAGCCTTGGTTTCAGCAGCTTCCGGGACTGCAAAAGTTCACCAATAGCTCTGTCAAAGCAGAACTCGGCTGCGAATGCTCTCGCAGCTTGGGAAAGTTAGGCGCAGCTGTTGACCAGCTCTGCCCGTGGCCACAGGCTGCTTCTTCCACCTTTCACTGGGGCAGAGCTTTTGCGGAGCAGAGACGGCATTCTTCCAGTGCGTGTTCTCCAAGGAGCTGTGAAACAGAGCCTAGCACGCTGTCTCGCTGATACTGGCTTTCGGCAAGCAAGCGTGCCGCACCGCCTACATTCTGCACTCTGGCAGCCTAGTTGCCAGCTTTCGACAGGTGCTGTCCTAGCAAGGAAGCTCAGGCAGTCAAAGCCGGCGCAGGGCGGCACCTTTCTGCTTTGCCCGCCTAAGCGGCGTCACACTCCCAAGGATACTGTGTCCTTTCCCTCTGCACTGCGTCTGCCGACGTGCTCTCTGCATCTCGGAGCATAACGGCAAAGGACAACGTTTTGCACGGCAGGGTAGAAATGGCATTGCTAGCAGGAAAGCTAGATGCCTTGGAACTGCCCGCTTACCCCTTGCCACTCACTTCAGGCTCGTACGCTGAGCAGAACAGCCTGTTGTTCCTGAAGCTTCGCTGGCTGTCGTTCGTGCCCAGACGCGATTTCCTTCCCAAGGAGGCGAAGCGCCCTCTACTTCTCACACCGAGCGCGCTGCTCCTGGCTTTCGCTTCTGCCGCAACGAGCTCGCTACGCGCACTTTTCTTCTCAACCCTGGGTGCCCTTGCCTTCTGCCTTTCTTGTCTCGTGAATGGAGACGGAAAGCTTCTCGGCTAGAACTCGCCTAGAACAACTGCGGCTGCACATTGAGCTGGCCCGGAACGCCCTGCTGAAACTTGCCTTCTGGCACCACATTCACGGGGCAGCCGTCTTTCTTCGGCCACCTGCCAAGCGGCCCCATATCGCCGCGCTCGTTGCACTCCGCTTGTCAGATTGGCTTCCCGTGGCGCTGATTTCAGCCTGGCCAAATACTAGCGCTCCGGAGAGCTGTCTCGCAGACAATAATGTCCCGGCATAGAAATTTGTCCTGCAATGTTCCCTCCTCTTTTCCCACACTGTGTTGCTCTGATGAATGCCTTGAGCATGGAACGACTTAAGGCAGCAAGTATTCCTCGCCGGCCACCTCTCGCTGTGCAAGAGGTACGCCGTGGACCCTGTGAACGCTGCCAAGCAAAAAGCAGAGCCGTGACCATAAAAGCGAGGAGAGAGCATGCACGAAGCACACTAGTTCTGTCTAGTGCTTTCCGTGCAGAGAGGCGGCAAAGCTGAATGCCGTGTCCGAGCTTGACAACTCGCTGGAGCACAGAAAGCCAAGAATGAAGAGGCGGAACACAGCCTTGGTTTCAGCAGCTTCCGGGACTGCAAAAGTTCACCAATAGCTCTGTCAAAGCAGAACTCGGCTGCGAATGCTCTCGCAGCTTGGGAAAGTTAGGCGCAGCTGTTGACCAGCTCTGCCCGTGGCCACAGGCTGCTTCTTCCACCTTTCACTGGGGCAGAGCTTTTGCGGAGCAGAGACGGCATTCTTCCAGTGCGTGTTCTCCAAGGAGCTGTGAAACAGAGCCTAGCACGCTGTCTCGCTGATACTGGCTTTCGGCAAGCAAGCGTGCCGCACCGCCTACATTCTGCACTCTGGCAGCCTAGTTGCCAGCTTTCGACAGGTGCTGTCCTAGCAAGGAAGCTCAGGCAGTCAAAGCCGGCGCAGGGCGGCACCTTTCTGCTTTGCCCGCCTAAGCGGCGTCACACTCCCAAGGATACTGTGTCCTTTCCCTCTGCACTGCGTCTGCCGACGTGCTCTCTGCATCTCGGAGCATAACGGCAAAGGACAACGTTTTGCACGGCAGGGTAGAAATGGCATTGCTAGCAGGAAAGCTAGATGCCTTGGAACTGCCCGCTTACCCCTTGCCACTCACTTCAGGCTCGTACGCTGAGCAGAACAGCCTGTTGTTCCTGAAGCTTCGCTGGCTGTCGTTCGTGCCCAGACGCGATTTCCTTCCCAAGGAGGCGAAGCGCCCTCTACTTCTCGCACCGAGCGCGCTGCTCCTGGCTTTCGCTTCTGCCGCAACGAGCTCGCTACGCGCACTTTTCTTCTCAACCCTGGGTGCCCTTGCCTTCTGCCTTTCTTGTCTCGTGAATGGAGACGGAAAGCTTCTCGGCTAGAACTCGCCTAGAACAACTGCGGCTGCACATTGAGCTGGCCCGGAACGCCCTGCTGAAACTTGCCTTCTGGCACCACATTCACGGGGCAGCCGTCTTTCTTCGGCCACCTGCCAAGCGGCCCCATATCGCCGCGCTCGTTGCACTCCGCTTGTCAGATTGGCTTCCCGTGGCGCTGATTTCAGCCTGGCCAAATACTAGCGCTCCGGAGAGCTGTCTCGCAGACAATAATGTCCCGGCATAGAAATTTGTCCTGCAATGTTCCCTCCTCTTTTCCCACACTGTGTTGCTCTGATGAATGCCTTGAGCATGGAACGACTTAAGGCAGCAAGTATTCCTCGCCGGCCACCTCTCGCTGTGCAAGAGGTACGCCGTGGACCCTGTGAACGCTGCCAAGCAAAAAGCAGAGCCGTGACCATAAAAGCGAGGAGAGAGCATGCACGAAGCACACTAGTTCTGTCTAGTGCTTTCCGTGCAGAGAGGCGGCAAAGCTGAATGCCGTGTCCGAGCTTGACAACTCGCTGGAGCACAGAAAGCCAAGAATGAAGAGGCGGAACACAGCCTTGGTTTCAGCAGCTTCCGGGACTGCAAAAGTTCACCAATAGCTCTGTCAAAGCAGAACTCGGCTGCGAATGCTCTCGCAGCTTGGGAAAGTTAGGCGCAGCTGTTGACCAGCTCTGCCCGTGGCCACAGGCTGCTTCTTCCACCTTTCACTGGGGCAGAGCTTTTGCGGAGCAGAGACGGCATTCTTCCAGTGCGTGTTCTCCAAGGAGCTGTGAAACAGAGCCTAGCACGCTGTCTCGCTGATACTGGCTTTCGGCAAGCAAGCGTGCCGCACCGCCTACATTCTGCACTCTGGCAGCCTAGTTGCCAGCTTTCGACAGGTGCTGTCCTAGCAAGGAAGCTCAGGCAGTCAAAGCCGGCGCAGGGCGGCACCTTTCTGCTTTGCCCGCCTAAGCGGCGTCACACTCCCAAGGATACTGTGTCCTTTCCCTCTGCACTGCGTCTGCCGACGTGCTCTCTGCATCTCGGAGCATAACGGCAAAGGACAACGTTTTGCACGGCAGGGTAGAAATGGCATTGCTAGCAGGAAAGCTAGATGCCTTGGAACTGCCCGCTTACCCCTTGCCACTCACTTCAGGCTCGTACGCTGAGCAGAACAGCCTGTTGTTCCTGAAGCTTCGCTGGCTGTCGTTCGTGCCCAGACGCGATTTCCTTCCCAAGGAGGCGAAGCGCCCTCTACTTCTCGCACCGAGCGCGCTGCTCCTGGCTTTCGCTTCTGCCGCAACGAGCTCGCTACGCGCACTTTTCTTCTCAACCCTGGGTGCCCTTGCCTTCTGCCTTTCTTGTCTCGTGAATGGAGACGGAAAGCTTCTCGGCTAGAACTCGCCTAGAACAACTGCGGCTGCACATTGAGCTGGCCCGGAACGCCCTGCTGAAACTTGCCTTCTGGCACCACATTCACGGGGCAGCCGTCTTTCTTCGGCCACCTGCCAAGCGGCCCCATATCGCCGCGCTCGTTGCACTCCGCTTGTCAGATTGGCTTCCCGTGGCGCTGATTTCAGCCTGGCCAAATACTAGCGCTCCGGAGAGCTGTCTCGCAGACAATAATGTCCCGGCATAGAAATTTGTCCTGCAATGTTCCCTCCTCTTTTCCCACACTGTGTTGCTCTGATGAATGCCTTGAGCATGGAACGACTTAAGCCAGCAAGTATTCCTCGCCGGCCACCTCTCGCTGTGCAAGAGGTACGCCGTGGACCCTGTGAACGCTGCCAAGCAAAAAGCAGAGCCGTGACCATAAAAGCGAGGAGAGAGCATGCACGAAGCACACTAGTTCTGTCTAGTGCTTTCCGTGCAGAGAGGCGGCAAAGCTGAATGCCGTGTCCGAGCTTGACAACTCGCTGGAGCACAGAAAGCCAAGAATGAAGAGGCGGAACACAGCCTTGGTTTCAGCAGCTTCCGGGACTGCAAAAGTTCACCAATAGCTCTGTCAAAGCAGAACTCGGCTGCGAATGCTCTCGCAGCTTGGGAAAGTTAGGCGCAGCTGTTGACCAGCTCTGCCCGTGGCCACAGGCTGCTTCTTCCACCTTTCACTGGGGCAGAGCTTTTGCGGAACAGAGACGGCATTCTTCCAGTGCGTGTTCTCCAAGGAGCTGTGAAACAGAGCCTAGCACGCTGTCTCGCTGATACTGGCTTTCGGCAAGCAAGCGTGCCGCACCGCCTACATTCTGCACTCTGGCAGCCTAGTTGCCAGCTTTCGACAGGTGCTGTCCTAGCAAGGAAGCTCAGGCAGTCAAAGCCGGCGCAGGGCGGCACCTTTCTGCTTTGCCCGCCTAAGCGGCGTCACACTCCCAAGGATACTGTGTCCTTTCCCTCTGCACTGCGTCTGCCGACGTGCTCTCTGCATCTCGGAGCATAACGGCAAAGGACAACGTTTTGCACGGCAGGGTAGAAATGGCATTGCTAGCAGGAAAGCTAGATGCCTTGGAACTGCCCGCTTACCCCTTGCCACTCACTTCAGGCTCGTACGCTGAGCAGAACAGCCTGTTGTTCCTGAAGCTTCGCTGGCTGTCGTTCGTGCCCAGACGCGATTTCCTTCCCAAGGAGGCGAAGCGCCCTCTACTTCTCGCACCGAGCGCGCTGCTCCTGGCTTTCGCCTCTGCCGCAACGAGCTCGCTACGCGCACTTTTCTTCTCAACCCTGGGTGCCCTTGCCTTCTGCCTTTCTTGTCTCGTGAATGGAGACGGAAAGCTTCTCGGCTAGAACTCGCCTAGAACAACTGCGGCTGCACATTGAGCTGGCCCGGAACGCCCTGCTGAAACTTGCCTTCTGGCACCACATTCACGGGGCAGCCGTCTTTCTTCGGCCACCTGCCAAGCGGCCCCATATCGCCGCGCTCGTTGCACTCCGCTTGTCAGATTGGCTTCCCGTGGCGCTGATTTCAGCCTGGCCAAATACTAGCGCTCCGGAGAGCTGTCTCGCAGACAATAATGTCCCGGCATAGAAATTTGTCCTGCAATGTTCCCTCCTCTTTTCCCACACTGTGTTGCTCTGATGAATGCCTTGAGCATGGAACGACTTAAGGCAGCAAGTATTCCTCGCCGGCCACCTCTCGCTGTGCAAGAGGTACGCCGTGGACCCTGTGAACGCTGCCAAGCAAAAAGCAGAGCCGTGACCATAAAAGCGAGGAGAGAGCATGCACGAAGCACACTAGTTCTGTCTAGTGCTTTCCGTGCAGAGAGGCGGCAAAGCTGAATGCCGTGTCCGAGCTTGACAACTCGCTGGAGCACAGAAAGCCAAGAATGAAGAGGCGGAACACAGCCTTGGTTTCAGCAGCTTCCGGGACTGCAAAAGTTCACCAATAGCTCTGTCAAAGCAGAACTCGGCTGCGAATGCTCTCGCAGCTTGGGAAAGTTAGGCGCAGCTGTTGACCAGCTCTGCCCGTGGCCACAGGCTGCTTCTTCCACCTTTCACTGGGGCAGAGCTTTTGCGGAACAGAGACGGCATTCTTCCAGTGTGTGTTCTCCAAGGAGCTGTGAAACAGAGCCTAGCACGCTGTCTCGCTGATACTGGCTTTCGGCAAGCAAGCGTGCCGCACCGCCTACATTCTGCACTCTGGCAGCCTAGTTGCCAGCTTTCGACAGGTGCTGTCCTAGCAAGGAAGCTCAGGCAGTCAAAGCCGGCGCAGGGCGGCACCTTTCTGCTTTGCCCGCCTAAGCGGCGTCACACTCCCAAGGATACTGTGTCCTTTCCCTCTGCACTGCGTCTGCCGACGTGCTCTCTGCATCTCGGAGCATAACGGCAAAGGACAACGTTTTGCACGGCAGGGTAGAAATGGCATTGCTAGCAGGAAAGCTAGATGCCTTGGAACTGCCCGCTTACCCCTTGCCACTCACTTCAGGCTCGTACGCTGAGCAGAACAGCCTGTTGTTCCTGAAGCTTCGCTGGCTGTCGTTCGTGCCCAGACGCGATTTCCTTCCCAAGGAGGCGAAGCGCCCTCTACTTCTCGCACCGAGCGCGCTGCTCCTGGCTTTCGCTTCTGCCGCAACGAGCTCGCTACGCGCACTTTTCTTCTCAACCCTGGGTGCCCTTGCCTTCTGCCTTTCTTGTCTCGTGAATGGAGACGGAAAGCTTCTCGGCTAGAACTCGCCTAGAACAACTGCGGCTGCACATTGAGCTGGCCCGGAACGCCCTGCTGAAACTTGCCTTCTGGCACCACATTCACGGGGCAGCCGTCTTTCTTCGGCCACCTGCCAAGCGGCCCCATATCGCCGCGCTCGTTGCACTCCGCTTGTCAGATTGGCTTCCCGTGGCGCTGATTTCAGCCTGGCCAAATACTAGCGCTGCGGAGAGCTGTCTCGCAGACAATAATGTCCCGGCATAGAAATTTGTCCTGCAATGTTCCCTCCTCTTTTCCCACACTGTGTTGCTCTGATGAATGCCTTGAGCATGGAACGACTTAAGGCAGCAAGTATTCCTCGCCGGCCACCTCTCGCTGTGCAAGAGGTACGCCGTGGACCCTGTGAACGCTGCCAAGCAAAAAGCAGAGCTGTGACCATAAAAGCGAGGAGAGAGCATGCACGAAGCACACTAGTTCTGTCTAGTGCTTTCCGTGCAGAGAGGCGGCAAAGCTGAATGCCGTGTCCGAGCTTGACAACTCGCTGGAGCACAGAAAGCCAAGAATGAAGAGGCGGAACACAGCCTTGGTTTCAGCAGCTTCCGGGACTGCAAAAGTTCACCAATAGCTCTGTCAAAGCAGAACTCGGCTGCGAATGCTCTCGCAGCTTGGGAAAGTTAGGCGCAGCTGTTGACCAGCTCTGCCCGTGGCCACAGGCTGCTTCTTCCACCTTTCACTGGGGCAGAGCTTTTGCGGAACAGAGACGGCATTCTTCCAGTGCGTGTTCTCCAAGGAGCTGTGAAACAGAGCCTAGCACGCTGTCTCGCTGATACTGGCTTTCGGCAAGCAAGCGTGCCGCACCGCCTACATTCTGCACTCTGGCAGCCTAGTTGCCAGCTTTCGACAGGTGCTGTCCTAGCAAGGAAGCTCAGGCAGTCAAAGCCGGCGCAGGGCGGCACCTTTCTGCTTTGCCCGCCTAAGCGGCGTCACACTCCCAAGGATACTGTGTCCTTTCCCTCTGCACTGCGTCTGCCGACGTGCTCTCTGCATCTCGGAGCATAACGGCAAAGGACAACGTTTTGCACGGCAGGGTAGAAATGGCATTGCTAGCAGGAAAGCTAGATGCCTTGGAACTGCCCGCTTACCCCTTGCCACTCACTTCAGGCTCGTACGCTGAGCAGAACAGCCTGTTGTTCCTGAAGCTTCGCTGGCTGTCGTTCGTGCCCAGACGCGATTTCCTTCCCAAGGAGGCGAAGCGCCCTCTACTTCTCGCACCGAGCGCGCTGCTCCTGGCTTTCGCCTCTGCCGCAACGAGCTCGCTACGCGCACTTTTCTTCTCAACCCTGGGTGCCCTTGCCTTCTGCCTTTCTTGTCTCGTGAATGGAGACGGAAAGCTTCTCGGCTAGAACTCGCCTAGAACAACTGCGGCTGCACATTGAGCTGGCCCGGAACGCCCTGCTGAAACTTGCCTTCTGGCACCACATTCACGGGGCAGCCGTCTTTCTTCGGCCACCTGCCAAGCGGCCCCATATCGCCGCGCTCGTTGCACTCCGCTTGTCAGATTGGCTTCCCGTGGCGCTGATTTCAGCCTGGCCAAATACTAGCGCTCCGGAGAGCTGTCTCGCAGACAATAATGTCCCGGCATAGAAATTTGTCCTGCAATGTTCCCTCCTCTTTTCCCACACTGTGTTGCTCTGATGAATGCCTTGAGCATGGAACGACTTAAGCCAGCAAGTATTCCTCGCCGGCCACCTCTCGCTGTGCAAGAGGTACGCCGTGGACCCTGTGAACGCTGCCAAGCAAAAAGCAGAGCCGTGACCATAAAAGCGAGGAGAGAGCATGCACGAAGCACACTAGTTCTGTCTAGTGCTTTCCGTGCAGAGAGGCGGCAAAGCTGAATGCCGTGTCCGAGCTTGACAACTCGCTGGAGCACAGAAAGCCAAGAATGAAGAGGCGGAACACAGCCTTGGTTTCAGCAGCTTCCGGGACTGCAAAAGTTCACCAATAGCTCTGTCAAAGCAGAACTCGGCTGCGAATGCTCTCGCAGCTTGGGAAAGTTAGGCGCAGCTGTTGACCAGCTCTGCCCGTGGCCACAGGCTGCTTCTTCCACCTTTCACTGGGGCAGAGCTTTTGCGGAACAGAGACGGCATTCTTCCAGTGCGTGTTCTCCAAGGAGCTGTGAAACAGAGCCTAGCACGCTGTCTCGCTGATACTGGCTTTCGGCAAGCAAGCGTGCCGCACCGCCTACATTCTGCACTCTGGCAGCCTAGTTGCCAGCTTTCGACAGGTGCTGTCCTAGCAAGGAAGCTCAGGCAGTCAAAGCCGGCGCAGGGCGGCACCTTTCTGCTTTGCCCGCCTAAGCGGCGTCACACTCCCAAGGATACTGTGTCCTTTCCCTCTGCACTGCGTCTGCCGACGTGCTCTCTGCATCTCGGAGCATAACGGCAAAGGACAACGTTTTGCACGGCAGGGTAGAAATGGCATTGCTAGCAGGAAAGCTAGATGCCTTGGAACTGCCCGCTTACCCCTTGCCACTCACTTCAGGCTCGTACGCTGAGCAGAACAGCCTGTTGTTCCTGAAGCTTCGCTGGCTGTCGTTCGTGCCCAGACGCCATTTCCTTCCCAAGGAGGCGAAGCGCCCTCTACTTCTCGCACCGAGCGCGCTGCTCCTGGCTTTCGCTTCTGCCGCAACGAGCTCGCTACGCGCACTTTTCTTCTCAACCCTGGGTGCCCTTGCCTTCTGCCTTTCTTGTCTCGTGAATGGAGACGGAAAGCTTCTCGGCTAGAACTCGCCTAGAACAACTGCGGCTGCACATTGAGCTGGCCCGGAACGCCCTGCTGAAACTTGCCTTCTGGCACCACATTCACGGGGCAGCCGTCTTTCTTCGGCCACCTGCCAAGCGGCCCCATATCGCCGCGCTCGTTGCACTCCGCTTGTCAGATTGGCTTCCCGTGGCGCTGATTTCAGCCTGGCCAAATACTAGCGCTCCGGAGAGCTGTCTCGCAGACAATAATGTCCCGGCATAGAAATTTGTCCTGCAATGTTCCCTCCTCTTTTCCCACACTGTGTTGCTCTGATGAATGCCTTGAGCATGGAACGACTTAAGGCAGCAAGTATTCCTCGCCGGCCACCTCTCGCTGTGCAAGAGGTACGCCGTGGACCCTGTGAACGCTGCCAAGCAAAAAGCAGAGCCGTGACCATAAAAGCGAGGAGAGAGCATGCACGAAGCACACTAGTTCTGTCTAGTGCTTTCCGTGCAGAGAGGCGGCAAAGCTGAATGCCGTGTCCGAGCTTGACAACTCGCTGGAGCACAGAAAGCCAAGAATGAAGAGGCGGAACACAGCCTTGGTTTCAGCAGCTTCCGGGACTGCAAAAGTTCACCAATAGCTCTGTCAAAGCAGAACTCGGCTGCGAATGCTCTCGCAGCTTGGGAAAGTTAGGCGCAGCTGTTGACCAGCTCTGCCCGTGGCCACAGGCTGCTTCTTCCACCTTTCACTGGGGCAGAGCTTTTGCGGAGCAGAGACGGCATTCTTCCAGTGCGTGTTCTCCAAGGAGCTGTGAAACAGAGCCTAGCACGCTGTCTCGCTGATACTGGCTTTCGGCAAGCAAGCGTGCCGCACCGCCTACATTCTGCACTCTGGCAGCCTAGTTGCCAGCTTTCGACAGGTGCTGTCCTAGCAAGGAAGCTCAGGCAGTCAAAGCCGGCGCAGGGCGGCACCTTTCTGCTTTGCCCGCCTAAGCGGCGTCACACTCCCAAGGATACTGTGTCCTTTCCCTCTGCACTGCGTCTGCCGACGTGCTCTCTGCATCTCGGAGCATAACGGCAAAGGACAACGTTTTGCACGGCAGGGTAGAAATGGCATTGCTAGCAGGAAAGCTAGATGCCTTGGAACTGCCCGCTTACCCCTTGCCACTCACTTCAGGCTCGTACGCTGAGCAGAACAGCCTGTTGTTCCTGAAGCTTCGCTGGCTGTCGTTCGTGCCCAGACGCCATTTCCTTCCCAAGGAGGCGAAGCGCCCTCTACTTCTCGCACCGAGCGCGCTGCTCCTGGCTTTCGCTTCTGCCGCAACGAGCTCGCTACGCGCACTTTTCTTCTCAACCCTGGGTGCCCTTGCCTTCTGCCTTTCTTGTCTCGTGAATGGAGACGGAAAGCTTCTCGGCTAGAACTCGCCTAGAACAACTGCGGCTGCACATTGAGCTGGCCCGGAACGCCCTGCTGAAACTTGCCTTCTGGCACCACATTCACGGGGCAGCCGTCTTTCTTCGGCCACCTGCCAAGCGGCCCCATATCGCCGCGCTCGTTGCACTCCGCTTGTCAGATTGGCTTCCCGTGGCGCTGATTTCAGCCTGGCCAAATACTAGCGCTGCGGAGAGCTGTCTCGCAGACAATAATGTCCCGGCATAGAAATTTGTCCTGCAATGTTCCCTCCTCTTTTCCCACACTGTGTTGCTCTGATGAATGCCTTGAGCATGGAACGACTTAAGGCAGCAAGTATTCCTCGCCGGCCACCTCTCGCTGTGCAAGAGGTACGCCGTGGACCCTGTGAACGCTGCCAAGCAAAAAGCAGAGCCGTGACCATAAAAGCGAGGAGAGAGCATGCACGAAGCACACTAGTTCTGTCTAGTGCTTTCCGTGCAGAGAGGCGGCAAAGCTGAATGCCGTGTCCGAGCTTGACAACTCGCTGGAGCACAGAAAGCCAAGAATGAAGAGGCGGAACACAGCCTTGGTTTCAGCAGCTTCCGGGACTGCAAAAGTTCACCAATAGCTCTGTCAAAGCAGAACTCGGCTGCGAATGCTCTCGCAGCTTGGGAAAGTTAGGCGCAGCTGTTGACCAGCTCTGCCCGTGGCCACAGGCTGCTTCTTCCACCTTTCACTGGGGCAGAGCTTTTGCGGAGCAGAGACGGCATTCTTCCAGTGCGTGTTCTCCAAGGAGCTGTGAAACAGAGCCTAGCACGCTGTCTCGCTGATACTGGCTTTCGGCAAGCAAGCGTGCCGCACCGCCTACATTCTGCACTCTGGCAGCCTAGTTGCCAGCTTTCGACAGGTGCTGTCCTAGCAAGGAAGCTCAGGCAGTCAAAGCCGGCGCAGGGCGGCACCTTTCTGCTTTGCCCGCCTAAGCGGCGTCACACTCCCAAGGATACTGTGTCCTTTCCCTCTGCACTGCGTCTGCCGACGTGCTCTCTGCATCTCGGAGCATAACGGCAAAGGACAACGTTTTGCACGGCAGGGTAGAAATGGCATTGCTAGCAGGAAAGCTAGATGCCTTGGAACTGCCCGCTTACCCCTTGCCACTCACTTCAGGCTCGTACGCTGAGCAGAACAGCCTGTTGTTCCTGAAGCTTCGCTGGCTGTCGTTCGTGCCCAGACGCGATTTCCTTCCCAAGGAGGCGAAGCGCCCTCTACTTCTCGCACCGAGCGCGCTGCTCCTGGCTTTCGCTTCTGCCGCAACGAGCTCGCTACGCGCACTTTTCTTCTCAACCCTGGGTGCCCTTGCCTTCTGCCTTTCTTGTCTCGTGAATGGAGACGGAAAGCTTCTCGGCTAGAACTCGCCTAGAACAACTGCGGCTGCACATTGAGCTGGCCCGGAACGCCCTGCTGAAACTTGCCTTCTGGCACCACATTCACGGGGCAGCCGTCTTTCTTCGGCCACCTGCCAAGCGGCCCCATATCGCCGCGCTCGTTGCACTCCGCTTGTCAGATTGGCTTCCCGTGGCGCTGATTTCAGCCTGGCCAAATACTAGCGCTCCGGAGAGCTGTCTCGCAGACAATAATGTCCCGGCATAGAAATTTGTCCTGCAATGTTCCCTCCTCTTTTCCCACACTGTGTTGCTCTGATGAATGCCTTGAGCATGGAACGACTTAAGGCAGCAAGTATTCCTCGCCGGCCACCTCTCGCTGTGCAAGAGGTACGCCGTGGACCCTGTGAACGCTGCCAAGCAAAAAGCAGAGCCGTGACCATAAAAGCGAGGAGAGAGCATGCACGAAGCACACTAGTTCTGTCTAGTGCTTTCCGTGCAGAGAGGCGGCAAAGCTGAATGCCGTGTCCGAGCTTGACAACTCGCTGGAGCACAGAAAGCCAAGAATGAAGAGGCGGAACACAGCCTTGGTTTCAGCAGCTTCCGGGACTGCAAAAGTTCACCAATAGCTCTGTCAAAGCAGAACTCGGCTGCGAATGCTCTCGCAGCTTGGGAAAGTTAGGCGCAGCTGTTGACCAGCTCTGCCCGTGGCCACAGGCTGCTTCTTCCACCTTTCACTGGGGCAGAGCTTTTGCGGAACAGAGACGGCATTCTTCCAGTGCGTGTTCTCCAAGGAGCTGTGAAACAGAGCCTAGCACGCTGTCTCGCTGATACTGGCTTTCGGCAAGCAAGCGTGCCGCACCGCCTACATTCTGCACTCTGGCAGCCTAGTTGCCAGCTTTCGACAGGTGCTGTCCTAGCAAGGAAGCTCAGGCAGTCAAAGCCGGCGCAGGGCGGCACCTTTCTGCTTTGCCCGCCTAAGCGGCGTCACACTCCCAAGGATACTGTGTCCTTTCCCTCTGCACTGCGTCTGCCGACGTGCTCTCTGCATCTCGGAGCATAACGGCAAAGGACAACGTTTTGCACGGCAGGGTAGAAATGGCATTGCTAGCAGGAAAGCTAGATGCCTTGGAACTGCCCGCTTACCCCTTGCCACTCACTTCAGGCTCGTACGCTGAGCAGAACAGCCTGTTGTTCCTGAAGCTTCGCTGGCTGTCGTTCGTGCCCAGACGCCATTTCCTTCCCAAGGAGGCGAAGCGCCCTCTACTTCTCGCACCGAGCGCGCTGCTCCTGGCTTTCGCTTCTGCCGCAACGAGCTCGCTACGCGCACTTTTCTTCTCAACCCTGGGTGCCCTTGCCTTCTGCCTTTCTTGTCTCGTGAATGGAGACGGAAAGCTTCTCGGCTAGAACTCGCCTAGAACAACTGCGGCTGCACATTGAGCTGGCCCGGAACGCCCTGCTGAAACTTGCCTTCTGGCACCACATTCACGGGGCAGCCGTCTTTCTTCGGCCACCTGCCAAGCGGCCCCATATCGCCGCGCTCGTTGCACTCCGCTTGTCAGATTGGCTTCCCGTGGCGCTGATTTCAGCCTGGCCAAATACTAGCGCTCCGGAGAGCTGTCTCGCAGACAATAATGTCCCGGCATAGAAATTTGTCCTGCAATGTTCCCTCCTCTTTTCCCACACTGTGTTGCTCTGATGAATGCCTTGAGCATGGAACGACTTAAGGCAGCAAGTATTCCTCGCCGGCCACCTCTCGCTGTGCAAGAGGTACGCCGTGGACCCTGTGAACGCTGCCAAGCAAAAAGCAGAGCCGTGACCATAAAAGCGAGGAGAGAGCATGCACGAAGCACACTAGTTCTGTCTAGTGCTTTCCGTGCAGAGAGGCGGCAAAGCTGAATGCCGTGTCCGAGCTTCACAACTCGCTGGAGCACAGAAAGCCAAGAATGAAGAGGCGGAACACAGCCTTGGTTTCAGCAGCTTCCGGGACTGCAAAAGTTCACCAATAGCTCTGTCAAAGCAGAACTCGGCTGCGAATGCTCTCGCAGCTTGGGAAAGTTAGGCGCAGCTGTTGACCAGCTCTGCCCGTGGCCACAGGCTGCTTCTTCCACCTTTCACTGGGGCAGAGCTTTTGCGGAACAGAGACGGCATTCTTCCAGTGCGTGTTCTCCAAGGAGCTGTGAAACAGAGCCTAGCACGCTGTCTCGCTGATACTGGCTTTCGGCAAGCAAGCGTGCCGCACCGCCTACATTCTGCACTCTGGCAGCCTAGTTGCCAGCTTTCGACAGGTGCTGTCCTAGCAAGGAAGCTCAGGCAGTCAAAGCCGGCGCAGGGCGGCACCTTTCTGCTTTGCCCGCCTAAGCGGCGTCACACTCCCAAGGATACTGTGTCCTTTCCCTCTGCACTGCGTCTGCCGACGTGCTCTCTGCATCTCGGAGCATAACAGCAAAGGACAACGTTTTGCACGGCAGGGTAGAAATGGCATTGCTAGCAGGAAAGCTAGATGCCTTGGAACTGCCCGCTTACCCCTTGCCACTCACTTCAGGCTCGTACGCTGAGCAGAACAGCCTGTTGTTCCTGAAGCTTCGCTGGCTGTCGTTCGTGCCCAGACGCCATTTCCTTCCCAAGGAGGCGAAGCGCCCTCTACTTCTCGCACCGAGCGCGCTGCTCCTGGCTTTCGCTTCTGCCGCAACGAGCTCGCTACGCGCACTTTTCTTCTCAACCCTGGGTGCCCTTGCCTTCTGCCTTTCTTGTCTCGTGAATGGAGACGGAAAGCTTCTCGGCTAGAACTCGCCTAGAACAACTGCGGCTGCACATTGAGCTGGCCCGGAACGCCCTGCTGAAACTTGCCTTCTGGCACCACATTCACGGGGCAGCCGTCTTTCTTCGGCCACCTGCCAAGCGGCCCCATATCGCCGCGCTCGTTGCACTCCGCTTGTCAGATTGGCTTCCCGTGGCGCTGATTTCAGCCTGGCCAAATACTAGCGCTCCGGAGAGCTGTCTCGCAGACAATAATGTCCCGGCATAGAAATTTGTCCTGCAATGTTCCCTCCTCTTTTCCCACACTGTGTTGCTCTGATGAATGCCTTGAGCATGGAACGACTTAAGCCAGCAAGTATTCCTCGCCGGCCACCTCTCGCTGTGCAAGAGGTACGCCGTGGACCCTGTGAACGCTGCCAAGCAAAAAGCAGAGCCGTGACCATAAAAGCGAGGAGAGAGCATGCACGAAGCACACTAGTTCTGTCTAGTGCTTTCCGTGCAGAGAGGCGGCAAAGCTGAATGCCGTGTCCGAGCTTGACAACTCGCTGGAGCACAGAAAGCCAAGAATGAAGAGGCGGAACACAGCCTTGGTTTCAGCAGCTTCCGGGACTGCAAAAGTTCACCAATAGCTCTGTCAAAGCAGAACTCGGCTGCGAATGCTCTCGCAGCTTGGGAAAGTTAGGCGCAGCTGTTGACCAGCTCTGCCCGTGGCCACAGGCTGCTTCTTCCACCTTTCACTGGGGCAGAGCTTTTGCGGAACAGAGACGGCATTCTTCCAGTGCGTGTTCTCCAAGGAGCTGTGAAACAGAGCCTAGCACGCTGTCTCGCTGATACTGGCTTTCGGCAAGCAAGCGTGCCGCACCGCCTACATTCTGCACTCTGGCAGCCTAGTTGCCAGCTTTCGACAGGTGCTGTCCTAGCAAGGAAGCTCAGGCAGTCAAAGCCGGCGCAGGGCGGCACCTTTCTGCTTTGCCCGCCTAAGCGGCGTCACACTCCCAAGGATACTGTGTCCTTTCCCTCTGCACTGCGTCTGCCGACGTGCTCTCTGCATCTCGGAGCATAACGGCAAAGGACAACGTTTTGCACGGCAGGGTAGAAATGGCATTGCTAGCAGGAAAGCTAGATGCCTTGGAACTGCCCGCTTACCCCTTGCCACTCACTTCAGGCTCGTACGCTGAGCAGAACAGCCTGTTGTTCCTGAAGCTTCGCTGGCTGTCGTTCGTGCCCAGACGCCATTTCCTTCCCAAGGAGGCGAAGCGCCCTCTACTTCTCGCACCGAGCGCGCTGCTCCTGGCTTTCGCTTCTGCCGCAACGAGCTCGCTACGCGCACTTTTCTTCTCAACCCTGGGTGCCCTTGCCTTCTGCCTTTCTTGTCTCGTGAATGGAGACGGAAAGCTTCTCGGCTAGAACTCGCCTAGAACAACTGCGGCTGCACATTGAGCTGGCCCGGAACGCCCTGCTGAAACTTGCCTTCTGGCACCACATTCACGGGGCAGCCGTCTTTCTTCGGCCACCTGCCAAGCGGCCCCATATCGCCGCGCTCGTTGCACTCCGCTTGTCAGATTGGCTTCCCGTGGCGCTGATTTCAGCCTGGCCAAATACTAGCGCTCCGGAGAGCTGTCTCGCAGACAATAATGTCCCGGCATAGAAATTTGTCCTGCAATGTTCCCTCCTCTTTTCCCACACTGTGTTGCTCTGATGAATGCCTTGAGCATGGAACGACTTAAGGCAGCAAGTATTCCTCGCCGGCCACCTCTCGCTGTGCAAGAGGTACGCCGTGGACCCTGTGAACGCTGCCAAGCAAAAAGCAGAGCCGTGACCATAAAAGCGAGGAGAGAGCATGCACGAAGCACACTAGTTCTGTCTAGTGCTTTCCGTGCAGAGAGGCGGCAAAGCTGAATGCCGTGTCCGAGCTTGACAACTCGCTGGAGCACAGAAAGCCAAGAATGAAGAGGCGGAACACAGCCTTGGTTTCAGCAGCTTCCGGGACTGCAAAAGTTCACCAATAGCTCTGTCAAAGCAGAACTCGGCTGCGAATGCTCTCGCAGCTTGGGAAAGTTAGGCGCAGCTGTTGACCAGCTCTGCCCGTGGCCACAGGCTGCTTCTTCCACCTTTCACTGGGGCAGAGCTTTTGCGGAACAGAGACGGCATTCTTCCAGTGCGTGTTCTCCAAGGAGCTGTGAAACAGAGCCTAGCACGCTGTCTCGCTGATACTGGCTTTCGGCAAGCAAGCGTGCCGCACCGCCTACATTCTGCACTCTGGCAGCCTAGTTGCCAGCTTTCGACAGGTGCTGTCCTAGCAAGGAAGCTCAGGCAGTCAAAGCCGGCGCAGGGCGGCACCTTTCTGCTTTGCCCGCCTAAGCGGCGTCACACTCCCAAGGATGCTGTGTCCTTTCCCTCTGCACTGCGTCTGCCGACGTGCTCTCTGCATCTCGGAGCATAACAGCAAAGGACAACGTTTTGCACGGCAGGGTAGAAATGGCATTGCTAGCAGGAAAGCTAGATGCCTTGGAACTGCCCGCTTACCCCTTGCCACTCACTTCAGGCTCGTACGCTGAGCAGAACAGCCTGTTGTTCCTGAAGCTTCGCTGGCTGTCGTTCGTGCCCAGACGCCATTTCCTTCCCAAGGAGGCGAAGCGCCCTCTACTTCTCGCACCGAGCGCGCTGCTCCTGGCTTTCGCTTCTGCCGCAACGAGCTCGCTACGCGCACTTTTCTTCTCAACCCTGGGTGCCCTTGCCTTCTGCCTTTCTTGTCTCGTGAATGGAGACGGAAAGCTTCTCGGCTAGAACTCGCCTAGAACAACTGCGGCTGCACATTGAGCTGGCCCGGAACGCCCTGCTGAAACTTGCCTTCTGGCACCACATTCACGGGGCAGCCGTCTTTCTTCGGCCACCTGCCAAGCGGCCCCATATCGCCGCGCTCGTTGCACTCCGCTTGTCAGATTGGCTTCCCGTGGCGCTGATTTCAGCCTGGCCAAATACTAGCGCTCCGGAGAGCTGTCTCGCAGACAATAATGTCCCGGCATAGAAATTTGTCCTGCAATGTTCCCTCCTCTTTTCCCACACTGTGTTGCTCTGATGAATGCCTTGAGCATGGAACGACTTAAGCCAGCAAGTATTCCTCGCCGGCCACCTCTCGCTGTGCAAGAGGTACGCCGTGGACCCTGTGAACGCTGCCAAGCAAAAAGCAGAGCCGTGACCATAAAAGCGAGGAGAGAGCATGCACGAAGCACACTAGTTCTGTCTAGTGCTTTCCGTGCAGAGAGGCGGCAAAGCTGAATGCCGTGTCCGAGCTTGACAACTCGCTGGAGCACAGAAAGCCAAGAATGAAGAGGCGGAACACAGCCTTGGTTTCAGCAGCTTCCGGGACTGCAAAAGTTCACCAATAGCTCTGTCAAAGCAGAACTCGGCTGCGAATGCTCTCGCAGCTTGGGAAAGTTAGGCGCAGCTGTTGACCAGCTCTGCCCGTGGCCACAGGCTGCTTCTTCCACCTTTCACTGGGGCAGAGCTTTTGCGGAACAGAGACGGCATTCTTCCAGTGCGTGTTCTCCAAGGAGCTGTGAAACAGAGCCTAGCACGCTGTCTCGCTGATACTGGCTTTCGGCAAGCAAGCGTGCCGCACCGCCTACATTCTGCACTCTGGCAGCCTAGTTGCCAGCTTTCGACAGGTGCTGTCCTAGCAAGGAAGCTCAGGCAGTCAAAGCCGGCGCAGGGCGGCACCTTTCTGCTTTGCCCGCCTAAGCGGCGTCACACTCCCAAGGATACTGTGTCCTTTCCCTCTGCACTGCGTCTGCCGACGTGCTCTCTGCATCTCGGAGCATAACGGCAAAGGACAACGTTTTGCACGGCAGGGTAGAAATGGCATTGCTAGCAGGAAAGCTAGATGCCTTGGAACTGCCCGCTTACCCCTTGCCACTCACTTCAGGCTCGTACGCTGAGCAGAACAGCCTGTTGTTCCTGAAGCTTCGCTGGCTGTCGTTCGTGCCCAGACGCCATTTCCTTCCCAAGGAGGCGAAGCGCCCTCTACTTCTCGCACCGAGCGCGCTGCTCCTGGCTTTCGCTTCTGCCGCAACGAGCTCGCTACGCGCACTTTTCTTCTCAACCCTGGGTGCCCTTGCCTTCTGCCTTTCTTGTCTCGTGAATGGAGACGGAAAGCTTCTCGGCTAGAACTCGCCTAGAACAACTGCGGCTGCACATTGAGCTGGCCCGGAACGCCCTGCTGAAACTTGCCTTCTGGCACCACATTCACGGGGCAGCCGTCTTTCTTCGGCCACCTGCCAAGCGGCCCCATATCGCCGCGCTCGTTGCACTCCGCTTGTCAGATTGGCTTCCCGTGGCGCTGATTTCAGCCTGGCCAAATACTAGCGCTCCGGAGAGCTGTCTCGCAGACAATAATGTCCCGGCATAGAAATTTGTCCTGCAATGTTCCCTCCTCTTTTCCCACACTGTGTTGCTCTGATGAATGCCTTGAGCATGGAACGACTTAAGGCAGCAAGTATTCCTCGCCGGCCACCTCTCGCTGTGCAAGAGGTACGCCGTGGACCCTGTGAACGCTGCCAAGCAAAAAGCAGAGCCGTGACCATAAAAGCGAGGAGAGAGCATGCACGAAGCACACTAGTTCTGTCTAGTGCTTTCCGTGCAGAGAGGCGGCAAAGCTGAATGCCGTGTCCGAGCTTGACAACTCGCTGGAGCACAGAAAGCCAAGAATGAAGAGGCGGAACACAGCCTTGGTTTCAGCAGCTTCCGGGACTGCAAAAGTTCACCAATAGCTCTGTCAAAGCAGAACTCGGCTGCGAATGCTCTCGCAGCTTGGGAAAGTTAGGCGCAGCTGTTGACCAGCTCTGCCCGTGGCCACAGGCTGCTTCTTCCACCTTTCACTGGGGCAGAGCTTTTGCGGAACAGAGACGGCATTCTTCCAGTGCGTGTTCTCCAAGGAGCTGTGAAACAGAGCCTAGCACGCTGTCTCGCTGATACTGGCTTTCGGCAAGCAAGCGTGCCGCACCGCCTACATTCTGCACTCTGGCAGCCTAGTTGCCAGCTTTCGACAGGTGCTGTCCTAGCAAGGAAGCTCAGGCAGTCAAAGCCGGCGCAGGGCGGCACCTTTCTGCTTTGCCCGCCTAAGCGGCGTCACACTCCCAAGGATACTGTGTCCTTTCCCTCTGCACTGCGTCTGCCGACGTGCTCTCTGCATCTCGGAGCATAACGGCAAAGGACAACGTTTTGCACGGCAGGGTAGAAATGGCATTGCTAGCAGGAAAGCTAGATGCCTTGGAACTGCCCGCTTACCCCTTGCCACTCACTTCAGGCTCGTACGCTGAGCAGAACAGCCTGTTGTTCCTGAAGCTTCGCTGGCTGTCGTTCGTGCCCAGACGCCATTTCCTTCCCAAGGAGGCGAAGCGCCCTCTACTTCTCGCACCGAGCGCGCTGCTCCTGGCTTTCGCCTCTGCCGCAACGAGCTCGCTACGCGCACTTTTCTTCTCAACCCTGGGTGCCCTTGCCTTCTGCCTTTCTTGTCTCGTGAATGGAGACGGAAAGCTTCTCGGCTAGAACTCGCCTAGAACAACTGCGGCTGCACATTGAGCTGGCCCGGAACGCCCTGCTGAAACTTGCCTTCTGGCACCACATTCACGGGGCAGCCGTCTTTCTTCGGCCACCTGCCAAGCGGCCCCATATCGCCGCGCTCGTTGCACTCCGCTTGTCAGATTGGCTTCCCGTGGCGCTGATTTCAGCCTGGCCAAATACTAGCGCTCCGGAGAGCTGTCTCGCAGACAATAATGTCCCGGCATAGAAATTTGTCCTGCAATGTTCCCTCCTCTTTTCCCACACTGTGTTGCTCTGATGAATGCCTTGAGCATGGAACGACTTAAGGCAGCAAGTATTCCTCGCCGGCCACCTCTCGCTGTGCAAGAGGTACGCCGTGGACCCTGTGAACGCTGCCAAGCAAAAAGCAGAGCCGTGACCATAAAAGCGAGGAGAGAGCATGCACGAAGCACACTAGTTCTGTCTAGTGCTTTCCGTGCAGAGAGGCGGCAAAGCTGAATGCCGTGTCCGAGCTTGACAACTCGCTGGAGCACAGAAAGCCAAGAATGAAGAGGCGGAACACAGCCTTGGTTTCAGCAGCTTCCGGGACTGCAAAAGTTCACCAATAGCTCTGTCAAAGCAGAACTCGGCTGCGAATGCTCTCGCAGCTTGGGAAAGTTAGGCGCAGCTGTTGACCAGCTCTGCCCGTGGCCACAGGCTGCTTCTTCCACCTTTCACTGGGGCAGAGCTTTTGCGGAACAGAGACGGCATTCTTCCAGTGCGTGTTCTCCAAGGAGCTGTGAAACAGAGCCTAGCACGCTGTCTCGCTGATACTGGCTTTCGGCAAGCAAGCGTGCCGCACCGCCTACATTCTGCACTCTGGCAGCCTAGTTGCCAGCTTTCGACAGGTGCTGTCCTAGCAAGGAAGCTCAGGCAGTCAAAGCCGGCGCAGGGCGGCACCTTTCTGCTTTGCCCGCCTAAGCGGCGTCACACTCCCAAGGATACTGTGTCCTTTCCCTCTGCACTGCGTCTGCCGACGTGCTCTCTGCATCTCGGAGCATAACGGCAAAGGACAACGTTTTGCACGGCAGGGTAGAAATGGCATTGCTAGCAGGAAAGCTAGATGCCTTGGAACTGCCCGCTTACCCCTTGCCACTCACTTCAGGCTCGTACGCTGAGCAGAACAGCCTGTTGTTCCTGAAGCTTCGCTGGCTGTCGTTCGTGCCCAGACGCCATTTCCTTCCCAAGGAGGCGAAGCGCCCTCTACTTCTCGCACCGAGCGCGCTGCTCCTGGCTTTCGCTTCTGCCGCAACGAGCTCGCTACGCGCACTTTTCTTCTCAACCCTGGGTGCCCTTGCCTTCTGCCTTTCTTGTCTCGTGAATGGAGACGGAAAGCTTCTCGGCTAGAACTCGCCTAGAACAACTGCGGCTGCACATTGAGCTGGCCCGGAACGCCCTGCTGAAACTTGCCTTCTGGCACCACATTCACGGGGCAGCCGTCTTTCTTCGGCCACCTGCCAAGCGGCCCCATATCGCCGCGCTCGTTGCACTCCGCTTGTCAGATTGGCTTCCCGTGGCGCTGATTTCAGCCTGGCCAAATACTAGCGCTCCGGAGAGCTGTCTCGCAGACAATAATGTCCCGGCATAGAAATTTGTCCTGCAATGTTCCCTCCTCTTTTCCCACACTGTGTTGCTCTGATGAATGCCTTGAGCATGGAACGACTTAAGGCAGCAAGTATTCCTCGCCGGCCACCTCTCGCTGTGCAAGAGGTACGCCGTGGACCCTGTGAACGCTGCCAAGCAAAAAGCAGAGCCGTGACCATAAAAGCGAGGAGAGAGCATGCACGAAGCACACTAGTTCTGTCTAGTGCTTTCCGTGCAGAGAGGCGGCAAAGCTGAATGCCGTGTCCGAGCTTGACAACTCGCTGGAGCACAGAAAGCCAAGAATGAAGAGGCGGAACACAGCCTTGGTTTCAGCAGCTTCCGGGACTGCAAAAGTTCACCAATAGCTCTGTCAAAGCAGAACTCGGCTGCGAATGCTCTCGCAGCTTGGGAAAGTTAGGCGCAGCTGTTGACCAGCTCTGCCCGTGGCCACAGGCTGCTTCTTCCACCTTTCACTGGGGCAGAGCTTTTGCGGAACAGAGACGGCATTCTTCCAGTGCGTGTTCTCCAAGGAGCTGTGAAACAGAGCCTAGCACGCTGTCTCGCTGATACTGGCTTTCGGCAAGCAAGCGTGCCGCACCGCCTACATTCTGCACTCTGGCAGCCTAGTTGCCAGCTTTCGACAGGTGCTGTCCTAGCAAGGAAGCTCAGGCAGTCAAAGCCGGCGCAGGGCGGCACCTTTCTGCTTTGCCCGCCTAAGCGGCGTCACACTCCCAAGGATACTGTGTCCTTTCCCTCTGCACTGCGTCTGCCGACGTGCTCTCTGCATCTCGGAGCATAACGGCAAAGGACAACGTTTTGCACGGCAGGGTAGAAATGGCATTGCTAGCAGGAAAGCTAGATGCCTTGGAACTGCCCGCTTACCCCTTGCCACTCACTTCAGGCTCGTACGCTGAGCAGAACAGCCTGTTGTTCCTGAAGCTTCGCTGGCTGTCGTTCGTGCCCAGACGCCATTTCCTTCCCAAGGAGGCGAAGCGCCCTCTACTTCTCGCACCGAGCGCGCTGCTCCTGGCTTTCGCTTCTGCCGCAACGAGCTCGCTACGCGCACTTTTCTTCTCAACCCTGGGTGCCCTTGCCTTCTGCCTTTCTTGTCTCGTGAATGGAGACGGAAAGCTTCTCGGCTAGAACTCGCCTAGAACAACTGCGGCTGCACATTGAGCTGGCCCGGAACGCCCTGCTGAAACTTGCCTTCTGGCACCACATTCACGGGGCAGCCGTCTTTCTTCGGCCACCTGCCAAGCGGCCCCATATCGCCGCGCTCGTTGCACTCCGCTTGTCAGATTGGCTTCCCGTGGCGCTGATTTCAGCCTGGCCAAATACTAGCGCTGCGGAGAGCTGTCTCGCAGACAATAATGTCCCGGCATAGAAATTTGTCCTGCAATGTTCCCTCCTCTTTTCCCACACTGTGTTGCTCTGATGAATGCCTTGAGCATGGAACGACTTATGCCAGCAAGTATTCCTCGCCGGCCACCTCTCGCTGTGCAAGAGGTACGCCGTGGACCCTGTGAACGCTGCCAAGCAAAAAGCAGAGCCGTGACCATAAAAGCGAGGAGAGAGCATGCACGAAGCACACTAGTTCTGTCTAGTGCTTTCCGTGCAGAGAGGCGGCAAAGCTGAATGCCGTGTCCGAGCTTGACAACTCGCTGGAGCACAGAAAGCCAAGAATGAAGAGGCGGAACACAGCCTTGGTTTCAGCAGCTTCCGGGACTGCAAAAGTTCACCAATAGCTCTGTCAAAGCAGAACTCGGCTGCGAATGCTCTCGCAGCTTGGGAAAGTTAGGCGCAGCTGTTGACCAGCTCTGCCCGTGGCCACAGGCTGCTTCTTCCACCTTTCACTGGGGCAGAGCTTTTGCGGAACAGAGACGGCATTCTTCCAGTGCGTGTTCTCCAAGGAGCTGTGAAACAGAGCCTAGCACGCTGTCTCGCTGATACTGGCTTTCGGCAAGCAAGCGTGCCGCACCGCCTACATTCTGCACTCTGGCAGCCTAGTTGCCAGCTTTCGACAGGTGCTGTCCTAGCAAGGAAGCTCAGGCAGTCAAAGCCGGCGCAGGGCGGCACCTTTCTGCTTTGCCCGCCTAAGCGGCGTCACACTCCCAAGGATACTGTGTCCTTTCCCTCTGCACTGCGTCTGCCGACGTGCTCTCTGCATCTCGGAGCATAACGGCAAAGGACAACGTTTTGCACGGCAGGGTAGAAATGGCATTGCTAGCAGGAAAGCTAGATGCCTTGGAACTGCCCGCTTACCCCTTGCCACTCACTTCAGGCTCGTACGCTGAGCAGAACAGCCTGTTGTTCCTGAAGCTTCGCTGGCTGTCGTTCGTGCCCAGACGCCATTTCCTTCCCAAGGAGGCGAAGCGCCCTCTACTTCTCGCACCGAGCGCGCTGCTCCTGGCTTTCGCTTCTGCCGCAACGAGCTCGCTACGCGCACTTTTCTTCTCAACCCTGGGTGCCCTTGCCTTCTGCCTTTCTTGTCTCGTGAATGGAGACGGAAAGCTTCTCGGCTAGAACTCGCCTAGAACAACTGCGGCTGCACATTGAGCTGGCCCGGAACGCCCTGCTGAAACTTGCCTTCTGGCACCACATTCACGGGGCAGCCGTCTTTCTTCGGCCACCTGCCAAGCGGCCCCATATCGCCGCGCTCGTTGCACTCCGCTTGTCAGATTGGCTTCCCGTGGCGCTGATTTCAGCCTGGCCAAATACTAGCGCTGCGGAGAGCTGTCTCGCAGACAATAATGTCCCGGCATAGAAATTTGTCCTGCAATGTTCCCTCCTCTTTTCCCACACTGTGTTGCTCTGATGAATGCCTTGAGCATGGAACGACTTATGCCAGCAAGTATTCCTCGCCGGCCACCTCTCGCTGTGCAAGAGGTACGCCGTGGACCCTGTGAACGCTGCCAAGCAAAAAGCAGAGCCGTGACCATAAAAGCGAGGAGAGAGCATGCACGAAGCACACTAGTTCTGTCTAGTGCTTTCCGTGCAGAGAGGCGGCAAAGCTGAATGCCGTGTCCGAGCTTGACAACTCGCTGGAGCACAGAAAGCCAAGAATGAAGAGGCGGAACACAGCCTTGGTTTCAGCAGCTTCCGGGACTGCAAAAGTTCACCAATAGCTCTGTCAAAGCAGAACTCGGCTGCGAATGCTCTCGCAGCTTGGGAAAGTTAGGCGCAGCTGTTGACCAGCTCTGCCCGTGGCCACAGGCTGCTTCTTCCACCTTTCACTGGGGCAGAGCTTTTGCGGAACAGAGACGGCATTCTTCCAGTGCGTGTTCTCCAAGGAGCTGTGAAACAGAGCCTAGCACGCTGTCTCGCTGATACTGGCTTTCGGCAAGCAAGCGTGCCGCACCGCCTACATTCTGCACTCTGGCAGCCTAGTTGCCAGCTTTCGACAGGTGCTGTCCTAGCAAGGAAGCTCAGGCAGTCAAAGCCGGCGCAGGGCGGCACCTTTCTGCTTTGCCCGCCTAAGCGGCGTCACACTCCCAAGGATACTGTGTCCTTTCCCTCTGCACTGCGTCTGCCGACGTGCTCTCTGCATCTCGGAGCATAACGGCAAAGGACAACGTTTTGCACGGCAGGGTAGAAATGGCATTGCTAGCAGGAAAGCTAGATGCCTTGGAACTGCCCGCTTACCCCTTGCCACTCACTTCAGGCTCGTACGCTGAGCAGAACAGCCTGTTGTTCCTGAAGCTTCGCTGGCTGTCGTTCGTGCCCAGACGCCATTTCCTTCCCAAGGAGGCGAAGCGCCCTCTACTTCTCGCACCGAGCGCGCTGCTCCTGGCTTTCGCCTCTGCCGCAACGAGCTCGCTACGCGCACTTTTCTTCTCAACCCTGGGTGCCCTTGCCTTCTGCCTTTCTTGTCTCGTGAATGGAGACGGAAAGCTTCTCGGCTAGAACTCGCCTAGAACAACTGCGGCTGCACATTGAGCTGGCCCGGAACGCCCTGCTGAAACTTGCCTTCTGGCACCACATTCACGGGGCAGCCGTCTTTCTTCGGCCACCTGCCAAGCGGCCCCATATCGCCGCGCTCGTTGCACTCCGCTTGTCAGATTGGCTTCCCGTGGCGCTGATTTCAGCCTGGCCAAATACTAGCGCTCCGGAGAGCTGTCTCGCAGACAATAATGTCCCGGCATAGAAATTTGTCCTGCAATGTTCCCTCCTCTTTTCCCACACTGTGTTGCTCTGATGAATGCCTTGAGCATGGAACGACTTAAGGCAGCAAGTATTCCTCGCCGGCCACCTCTCGCTGTGCAAGAGGTACGCCGTGGACCCTGTGAACGCTGCCAAGCAAAAAGCAGAGCCGTGACCATAAAAGCGAGGAGAGAGCATGCACGAAGCACACTAGTTCTGTCTAGTGCTTTCCGTGCAGAGAGGCGGCAAAGCTGAATGCCGTGTCCGAGCTTGACAACTCGCTGGAGCACAGAAAGCCAAGAATGAAGAGGCGGAACACAGCCTTGGTTTCAGCAGCTTCCGGGACTGCAAAAGTTCACCAATAGCTCTGTCAAAGCAGAACTCGGCTGCGAATGCTCTCGCAGCTTGGGAAAGTTAGGCGCAGCTGTTGACCAGCTCTGCCCGTGGCCACAGGCTGCTTCTTCCACCTTTCACTGGGGCAGAGCTTTTGCGGAACAGAGACGGCATTCTTCCAGTGCGTGTTCTCCAAGGAGCTGTGAAACAGAGCCTAGCACGCTGTCTCGCTGATACTGGCTTTCGGCAAGCAAGCGTGCCGCACCGCCTACATTCTGCACTCTGGCAGCCTAGTTGCCAGCTTTCGACAGGTGCTGTCCTAGCAAGGAAGCTCAGGCAGTCAAAGCCGGCGCAGGGCGGCACCTTTCTGCTTTGCCCGCCTAAGCGGCGTCACACTCCCAAGGATACTGTGTCCTTTCCCTCTGCACTGCGTCTGCCGACGTGCTCTCTGCATCTCGGAGCATAACGGCAAAGGACAACGTTTTGCACGGCAGGGTAGAAATGGCATTGCTAGCAGGAAAGCTAGATGCCTTGGAACTGCCCGCTTACCCCTTGCCACTCACTTCAGGCTCGTACGCTGAGCAGAACAGCCTGTTGTTCCTGAAGCTTCGCTGGCTGTCGTTCGTGCCCAGACGCCATTTCCTTCCCAAGGAGGCGAAGCGCCCTCTACTTCTCGCACCGAGCGCGCTGCTCCTGGCTTTCGCTTCTGCCGCAACGAGCTCGCTACGCGCACTTTTCTTCTCAACCCTGGGTGCCCTTGCCTTCTGCCTTTCTTGTCTCGTGAATGGAGACGGAAAGCTTCTCGGCTAGAACTCGCCTAGAACAACTGCGGCTGCACATTGAGCTGGCCCGGAACGCCCTGCTGAAACTTGCCTTCTGGCACCACATTCACGGGGCAGCCGTCTTTCTTCGGCCACCTGCCAAGCGGCCCCATATCGCCGCGCTCGTTGCACTCCGCTTGTCAGATTGGCTTCCCGTGGCGCTGATTTCAGCCTGGCCAAATACTAGCGCTCCGGAGAGCTGTCTCGCAGACAATAATGTCCCGGCATAGAAATTTGTCCTGCAATGTTCCCTCCTCTTTTCCCACACTGTGTTGCTCTGATGAATGCCTTGAGCATGGAACGACTTAAGCCAGCAAGTATTCCTCGCCGGCCACCTCTCGCTGTGCAAGAGGTACGCCGTGGACCCTGTGAACGCTGCCAAGCAAAAAGCAGAGCCGTGACCATAAAAGCGAGGAGAGAGCATGCACGAAGCACACTAGTTCTGTCTAGTGCTTTCCGTGCAGAGAGGCGGCAAAGCTGAATGCCGTGTCCGAGCTTGACAACTCGCTGGAGCACAGAAAGCCAAGAATGAAGAGGCGGAACACAGCCTTGGTTTCAGCAGCTTCCGGGACTGCAAAAGTTCACCAATAGCTCTGTCAAAGCAGAACTCGGCTGCGAATGCTCTCGCAGCTTGGGAAAGTTAGGCGCAGCTGTTGACCAGCTCTGCCCGTGGCCACAGGCTGCTTCTTCCACCTTTCACTGGGGCAGAGCTTTTGCGGAACAGAGACGGCATTCTTCCAGTGCGTGTTCTCCAAGGAGCTGTGAAACAGAGCCTAGCACGCTGTCTCGCTGATACTGGCTTTCGGCAAGCAAGCGTGCCGCACCGCCTACATTCTGCACTCTGGCAGCCTAGTTGCCAGCTTTCGACAGGTGCTGTCCTAGCAAGGAAGCTCAGGCAGTCAAAGCCGGTGCAGGGCGGCACCTTTCTGCTTTGCCCGCCTAAGCGGCGTCACACTCCCAAGGATACTGTGTCCTTTCCCTCTGCACTGCGTCTGCCGACGTGCTCTCTGCATCTCGGAGCATAACGGCAAAGGACAACGTTTTGCACGGCAGGGTAGAAATGGCATTGCTAGCAGGAAAGCTAGATGCCTTGGAACTGCCCGCTTACCCCTTGCCACTCACTTCAGGCTCGTACGCTGAGCAGAACAGCCTGTTGTTCCTGAAGCTTCGCTGGCTGTCGTTCGTGCCCAGACGCGATTTCCTTCCCAAGGAGGCGAAGCGCCCTCTACTTCTCGCACCGAGCGCGCTGCTCCTGGCTTTCGCTTCTGCCGCAACGAGCTCGCTACGCGCACTTTTCTTCTCAACCCTGGGTGCCCTTGCCTTCTGCCTTTCTTGTCTCGTGAATGGAGACGGAAAGCTTCTCGGCTAGAACTCGCCTAGAACAACTGCGGCTGCACATTGAGCTGGCCCGGAACGCCCTGCTGAAACTTGCCTTCTGGCACCACATTCACGGGGCAGCCGTCTTTCTTCGGCCACCTGCCAAGCGGCCCCATATCGCCGCGCTCGTTGCACTCCGCTTGTCAGATTGGCTTCCCGTGGCGCTGATTTCAGCCTGGCCAAATACTAGCGCTCCGGAGAGCTGTCTCGCAGACAATAATGTCCCGGCATAGAAATTTGTCCTGCAATGTTCCCTCCTCTTTTCCCACACTGTGTTGCTCTGATGAATGCCTTGAGCATGGAACGACTTAAGGCAGCAAGTATTCCTCGCCGGCCACCTCTCGCTGTGCAAGAGGTACGCCGTGGACCCTGTGAACGCTGCCAAGCAAAAAGCAGAGCCGTGACCATAAAAGCGAGGAGAGAGCATGCACGAAGCACACTAGTTCTGTCTAGTGCTTTCCGTGCAGAGAGGCGGCAAAGCTGAATGCCGTGTCCGAGCTTGACAACTCGCTGGAGCACAGAAAGCCAAGAATGAAGAGGCGGAACACAGCCTTGGTTTCAGCAGCTTCCGGGACTGCAAAAGTTCACCAATAGCTCTGTCAAAGCAGAACTCGGCTGCGAATGCTCTCGCAGCTTGGGAAAGTTAGGCGCAGCTGTTGACCAGCTCTGCCCGTGGCCACAGGCTGCTTCTTCCACCTTTCACTGGGGCAGAGCTTTTGCGGAACAGAGACGGCATTCTTCCAGTGCGTGTTCTCCAAGGAGCTGTGAAACAGAGCCTAGCACGCTGTCTCGCTGATACTGGCTTTCGGCAAGCAAGCGTGCCGCACCGCCTACATTCTGCACTCTGGCAGCCTAGTTGCCAGCTTTCGACAGGTGCTGTCCTAGCAAGGAAGCTCAGGCAGTCAAAGCCGGTGGCAGGGCGGCACCTTTCTGCTTTGCCCGCCTAAGCGGCGTCACACTCCCAAGGATACTGTGTCCTTTCCCTCTGCACTGCGTCTGCCGACGTGCTCTCTGCATCTCGGAGCATAACGGCAAAGGACAACGTTTTGCACGGCAGGGTAGAAATGGCATTGCTAGCAGGAAAGCTAGATGCCTTGGAACTGCCCGCTTACCCCTTGCCACTCACTTCAGGCTCGTACGCTGAGCAGAACAGCCTGTTGTTCCTGAAGCTTCGCTGGCTGTCGTTCGTGCCCAGACGCGATTTCCTTCCCAAGGAGGCGAAGCGCCCTCTACTTCTCGCACCGAGCGCGCTGCTCCTGGCTTTCGCCTCTGCCGCAACGAGCTCGCTACGCGCACTTTTCTTCTCAACCCTGGGTGCCCTTGCCTTCTGCCTTTCTTGTCTCGTGAATGGAGACGGAAAGCTTCTCGGCTAGAACTCGCCTAGAACAACTGCGGCTGCACATTGAGCTGGCCCGGAACGCCCTGCTGAAACTTGCCTTCTGGCACCACATTCACGGGGCAGCCGTCTTTCTTCGGCCACCTGCCAAGCGGCCCCATATCGCCGCGCTCGTTGCACTCCGCTTGTCAGATTGGCTTCCCGTGGTGCTGATTTCAGCCTGGCCAAATACTAGCGCTCCGGAGAGCTGTCTCGCAGACAATAATGTCCCGGCATAGAAATTTGTCCTGCAATGTTCCCTCCTCTTTTCCCACACTGTGTTGCTCTGATGAATGCCTTGAGCATGGAACGACTTAAGGCAGCAAGTATTCCTCGCCGGCCACCTCTCGCTGTGCAAGAGGTACGCCGTGGACCCTGTGAACGCTGCCAAGCAAAAAGCAGAGCCGTGACCATAAAAGCGAGGAGAGAGCATGCACGAAGCACACTAGTTCTGTCTAGTGCTTTCCGTGCAGAGAGGCGGCAAAGCTGAATGCCGTGTCCGAGCTTGACAACTCGCTGGAGCACAGAAAGCCAAGAATGAAGAGGCGGAACACAGCCTTGGTTTCAGCAGCTTCCGGGACTGCAAAAGTTCACCAATAGCTCTGTCAAAGCAGAACTCGGCTGCGAATGCTCTCGCAGCTTGGGAAAGTTAGGCGCAGCTGTTGACCAGCTCTGCCCGTGGCCACAGGCTGCTTCTTCCACCTTTCACTGGGGCAGAGCTTTTGCGGAACAGAGACGGCATTCTTCCAGTGCGTGTTCTCCAAGGAGCTGTGAAACAGAGCCTAGCACGCTGTCTCGCTGATACTGGCTTTCGGCAAGCAAGCGTGCCGCACCGCCTACATTCTGCACTCTGGCAGCCTAGTTGCCAGCTTTCGACAGGTGCTGTCCTAGCAAGGAAGCTCAGGCAGTCAAAGCCGGTGCAGGGCGGCACCTTTCTGCTTTGCCCGCCTAAGCGGCGTCACACTCCCAAGGATACTGTGTCCTTTCCCTCTGCACTGCGTCTGCCGACGTGCTCTCTGCATCTCGGAGCATAACGGCAAAGGACAACGTTTTGCACGGCAGGGTAGAAATGGCATTGCTAGCAGGAAAGCTAGATGCCTTGGAACTGCCCGCTTACCCCTTGCCACTCACTTCAGGCTCGTACGCTGAGCAGAACAGCCTGTTGTTCCTGAAGCTTCGCTGGCTGTCGTTCGTGCCCAGACGCGATTTCCTTCCCAAGGAGGCGAAGCGCCCTCTACTTCTCGCACCGAGCGCGCTGCTCCTGGCTTTCGCCTCTGCCGCAACGAGCTCGCTACGCGCACTTTTCTTCTCAACCCTGGGTGCCCTTGCCTTCTGCCTTTCTTGTCTCGTGAATGGAGACGGAAA
The DNA here is from genome assembly GCF_963662255.1 of Cinclus cinclus. Lineage (NCBI taxonomy): Eukaryota > Metazoa > Chordata > Aves > Passeriformes > Cinclidae > Cinclus > Cinclus cinclus. The sequence goes on from NW_026912036.1 coordinate 240,415, forward strand.
GCTTCTCGGCTAGAACTCGCCTAGAACAACTGCGGCTGCACATTGAGCTGGCCCGGAACGCCCTGCTGAAACTTGCCTTCTGGCACCACATTCACGGGGCAGCCGTCTTTCTTCGGCCACCTGCCAAGCGGCCCCATATCGCCGCGCTCGTTGCACTCCGCTTGTCAGATTGGCTTCCCGTGGCGCTGATTTCAGCCTGGCCAAATACTAGCGCTCCGGAGAGCTGTCTCGCAGACAATAATGTCCCGGCATAGAAATTTGTCCTGCAATGTTCCCTCCTCTTTTCCCACACTGTGTTGCTCTGATGAATGCCTTGAGCATGGAACGACTTAAGGCAGCAAGTATTCCTCGCCGGCCACCTCTCGCTGTGCAAGAGGTACGCCGTGGACCCTGTGAACGCTGCCAAGCAAAAAGCAGAGCCGTGACCATAAAAGCGAGGAGAGAGCATGCACGAAGCACACTAGTTCTGTCTAGTGCTTTCCGTGCAGAGAGGCGGCAAAGCTGAATGCCGTGTCCGAGCTTGACAACTCGCTGGAGCACAGAAAGCCAAGAATGAAGAGGCGGAACACAGCCTTGGTTTCAGCAGCTTCCGGGACTGCAAAAGTTCACCAATAGCTCTGTCAAAGCAGAACTCGGCTGCGAATGCTCTCGCAGCTTGGGAAAGTTAGGCGCAGCTGTTGACCAGCTCTGCCCGTGGCCACAGGCTGCTTCTTCCACCTTTCACTGGGGCAGAGCTTTTGCGGAACAGAGACGGCATTCTTCCAGTGCGTGTTCTCCAAGGAGCTGTGAAACAGAGCCTAGCACGCTGTCTCGCTGATACTGGCTTTCGGCAAGCAAGCGTGCCGCACCGCCTACATTCTGCACTCTGGCAGCCTAGTTGCCAGCTTTCGACAGGTGCTGTCCTAGCAAGGAAGCTCAGGCAGTCAAAGCCGGTGCAGGGCGGCACCTTTCTGCTTTGCCCGCCTAAGCGGCGTCACACTCCCAAGGATACTGTGTCCTTTCCCTCTGCACTGCGTCTGCCGACGTGCTCTCTGCATCTCGGAGCATAACGGCAAAGGACAACGTTTTGCACGGCAGGGTAGAAATGGCATTGCTAGCAGGAAAGCTAGATGCCTTGGAACTGCCCGCTTACCCCTTGCCACTCACTTCAGGCTCGTACGCTGAGCAGAACAGCCTGTTGTTCCTGAAGCTTCGCTGGCTGTCGTTCGTGCCCAGACGCGATTTCCTTCCCAAGGAGGCGAAGCGCCCTCTACTTCTCGCACCGAGCGCGCTGCTCCTGGCTTTCGCCTCTGCCGCAACGAGCTCGCTACGCGCACTTTTCTTCTCAACCCTGGGTGCCCTTGCCTTCTGCCTTTCTTGTCTCGTGAATGGAGACGGAAAGCTTCTCGGCTAGAACTCGCCTAGAACAACTGCGGCTGCACATTGAGCTGGCCCGGAACGCCCTGCTGAAACTTGCCTTCTGGCACCACATTCACGGGGCAGCCGTCTTTCTTCGGCCACCTGCCAAGCGGCCCCATATCGCCGCGCTCGTTGCACTCCGCTTGTCAGATTGGCTTCCCGTGGCGCTGATTTCAGCCTGGCCAAATACTAGCGCTCCGGAGAGCTGTCTCGCAGACAATAATGTCCCGGCATAGAAATTTGTCCTGCAATGTTCCCTCCTCTTTTCCCACACTGTGTTGCTCTGATGAATGCCTTGAGCATGGAACGACTTAAGGCAGCAAGTATTCCTCGCCGGCCACCTCTCGCTGTGCAAGAGGTACGCCGTGGACCCTGTGAACGCTGCCAAGCAAAAAGCAGAGCCGTGACCATAAAAGCGAGGAGAGAGCATGCACGAAGCACACTAGTTCTGTCTAGTGCTTTCCGTGCAGAGAGGCGGCAAAGCTGAATGCCGTGTCCGAGCTTGACAACTCGCTGGAGCACAGAAAGCCAAGAATGAAGAGGCGGAACACAGCCTTGGTTTCAGCAGCTTCCGGGACTGCAAAAGTTCACCAATAGCTCTGTCAAAGCAGAACTCGGCTGCGAATGCTCTCGCAGCTTGGGAAAGTTAGGCGCAGCTGTTGACCAGCTCTGCCCGTGGCCACAGGCTGCTTCTTCCACCTTTCACTGGGGCAGAGCTTTTGCGGAACAGAGACGGCATTCTTCCAGTGCGTGTTCTCCAAGGAGCTGTGAAACAGAGCCTAGCACGCTGTCTCGCTGATACTGGCTTTCGGCAAGCAAGCGTGCCGCACCGCCTACATTCTGCACTCTGGCAGCCTAGTTGCCAGCTTTCGACAGGTGCTGTCCTAGCAAGGAAGCTCAGGCAGTCAAAGCCGGTGCAGGGCGGCACCTTTCTGCTTTGCCCGCCTAAGCGGCGTCACACTCCCAAGGATACTGTGTCCTTTCCCTCTGCACTGCGTCTGCCGACGTGCTCTCTGCATCTCGGAGCATAACGGCAAAGGACAACGTTTTGCACGGCAGGGTAGAAATGGCATTGCTAGCAGGAAAGCTAGATGCCTTGGAACTGCCCGCTTACCCCTTGCCACTCACTTCAGGCTCGTACGCTGAGCAGAACAGCCTGTTGTTCCTGAAGCTTCGCTGGCTGTCGTTCGTGCCCAGACGCGATTTCCTTCCCAAGGAGGCGAAGCGCCCTCTACTTCTCGCACCGAGCGCGCTGCTCCTGGCTTTCGCTTCTGCCGCAACGAGCTCGCTACGCGCACTTTTCTTCTCAACCCTGGGTGCCCTTGCCTTCTGCCTTTCTTGTCTCGTGAATGGAGACGGAAAGCTTCTCGGCTAGAACTCGCCTAGAACAACTGCGGCTGCACATTGAGCTGGCCCGGAACGCCCTGCTGAAACTTGCCTTCTGGCACCACATTCACGGGGCAGCCGTCTTTCTTCGGCCACCTGCCAAGCGGCCCCATATCGCCGCGCTCGTTGCACTCCGCTTGTCAGATTGGCTTCCCGTGGCGCTGATTTCAGCCTGGCCAAATACTAGCGCTCCGGAGAGCTGTCTCGCAGACAATAATGTCCCGGCATAGAAATTTGTCCTGCAATGTTCCCTCCTCTTTTCCCACACTGTGTTGCTCTGATGAATGCCTTGAGCATGGAACGACTTAAGGCAGCAAGTATTCCTCGCCGGCCACCTCTCGCTGTGCAAGAGGTACGCCGTGGACCCTGTGAACGCTGCCAAGCAAAAAGCAGAGCCGTGACCATAAAAGCGAGGAGAGAGCATGCACGAAGCACACTAGTTCTGTCTAGTGCTTTCCGTGCAGAGAGGCGGCAAAGCTGAATGCCGTGTCCGAGCTTGACAACTCGCTGGAGCACAGAAAGCCAAGAATGAAGAGGCGGAACACAGCCTTGGTTTCAGCAGCTTCCGGGACTGCAAAAGTTCACCAATAGCTCTGTCAAAGCAGAACTCGGCTGCGAATGCTCTCGCAGCTTGGGAAAGTTAGGCGCAGCTGTTGACCAGCTCTGCCCGTGGCCACAGGCTGCTTCTTCCACCTTTCACTGGGGCAGAGCTTTTGCGGAACAGAGACGGCATTCTTCCAGTGCGTGTTCTCCAAGGAGCTGTGAAACAGAGCCTAGCACGCTGTCTCGCTGATACTGGCTTTCGGCAAGCAAGCGTGCCGCACCGCCTACATTCTGCACTCTGGCAGCCTAGTTGCCAGCTTTCGACAGGTGCTGTCCTAGCAAGGAAGCTCAGGCAGTCAAAGCCGGTGCAGGGCGGCACCTTTCTGCTTTGCCCGCCTAAGCGGCGTCACACTCCCAAGGATACTGTGTCCTTTCCCTCTGCACTGCGTCTGCCGACGTGCTCTCTGCATCTCGGAGCATAACGGCAAAGGACAACGTTTTGCACGGCAGGGTAGAAATGGCATTGCTAGCAGGAAAGCTAGATGCCTTGGAACTGCCCGCTTACCCCTTGCCACTCACTTCAGGCTCGTACGCTGAGCAGAACAGCCTGTTGTTCCTGAAGCTTCGCTGGCTGTCGTTCGTGCCCAGACGCGATTTCCTTCCCAAGGAGGCGAAGCGCCCTCTACTTCTCGCACCGAGCGCGCTGCTCCTGGCTTTCGCCTCTGCCGCAACGAGCTCGCTACGCGCACTTTTCTTCTCAACCCTGGGTGCCCTTGCCTTCTGCCTTTCTTGTCTCGTGAATGGAGACGGAAAGCTTCTCGGCTAGAACTCGCCTAGAACAACTGCGGCTGCACATTGAGCTGGCCCGGAACGCCCTGCTGAAACTTGCCTTCTGGCACCACATTCACGGGGCAGCCGTCTTTCTTCGGCCACCTGCCAAGCGACCCCATATCGCCGCGCTCGTTGCACTCCGCTTGTCAGATTGGCTTCCCGTGGCGCTGATTTCAGCCTGGCCAAATACTAGCGCTCCGGAGAGCTGTCTCGCAGACAATAATGTCCCGGCATAGAAATTTGTCCTGCAATGTTCCCTCCTCTTTTCCCACACTGTGTTGCTCTGATGAATGCCTTGAGCATGGAACGACTTAAGGCAGCAAGTATTCCTCGCCGGCCACCTCTCGCTGTGCAAGAGGTACGCCGTGGACCCTGTGAACGCTGCCAAGCAAAAAGCAGAGCCGTGACCATAAAAGCGAGGAGAGAGCATGCACGAAGCACACTAGTTCTGTCTAGTGCTTTCCGTGCAGAGAGGCGGCAAAGCTGAATGCCGTGTCCGAGCTTGACAACTCGCTGGAGCACAGAAAGCCAAGAATGAAGAGGCGGAACACAGCCTTGGTTTCAGCAGCTTCCGGGACTGCAAAAGTTCACCAATAGCTCTGTCAAAGCAGAACTTGGCTGCGAATGCTCTCGCAGCTTGGGAAAGTTAGGCACAGCTGTTGACCAGCTCTGCCCGTGGCCACAGGCTGCTTCTTCCACCTTTCACTGGGGCAGAGCTTTTGCGGAACAGAGACGGCATTCTTCCAGTGCGTGTTCTCCAAGGAGCTGTGAAACAGAGCCTAGCACGCTGTCTCGCTGATACTGGCTTTCGGCAAGCAAGCGTGCCGCACCGCCTACATTCTGCACTCTGGCAGCCTAGTTGCCAGCTTTCGACAGGTGCTGTCCTAGCAAGGAAGCTCAGGCAGTCAAAGCCGGTGCAGGGCGGCACCTTTCTGCTTTGCCCGCCTAAGCGGCGTCACACTCCCAAGGATACTGTGTCCTTTCCCTCTGCACTGCGTCTGCCGACGTGCTCTCTGCATCTCGGAGCATAACGGCAAAGGACAACGTTTTGCACGGCAGGGTAGAAATGGCATTGCTAGCAGGAAAGCTAGATGCCTTGGAACTGCCCGCTTACCCCTTGCCACTCACTTCAGGCTCGTACGCTGAGCAGAACAGCCTGTTGTTCCTGAAGCTTCGCTGGCTGTCGTTCGTGCCCAGACGCGATTTCCTTCCCAAGGAGGCGAAGCGCCCTCTACTTCTCGCACCGAGCGCGCTGCTCCTGGCTTTCGCCTCTGCCGCAACGAGCTCGCTACGCGCACTTTTCTTCTCAACCCTGGGTGCCCTTGCCTTCTGCCTTTCTTGTCTCGTGAATGGAGACGGAAAGCTTCTCGGCTAGAACTCGCCTAGAACAACTGCGGCTGCACATTGAGCTGGCCCGGAACGCCCTGCTGAAACTTGCCTTCTGGCACCACATTCACGGGGCAGCCGTCTTTCTTCGGCCACCTGCCAAGCGACCCCATATCGCCGCGCTCGTTGCACTCCGCTTGTCAGATTGGCTTCCCGTGGCGCTGATTTCAGCCTGGCCAAATACTAGCGCTCCGGAGAGCTGTCTCGCAGACAATAATGTCCCGGCATAGAAATTTGTCCTGCAATGTTCCCTCCTCTTTTCCCACACTGTGTTGCTCTGATGAATGCCTTGAGCATGGAACGACTTAAGGCAGCAAGTATTCCTCGCCGGCCACCTCTCGCTGTGCAAGAGGTACGCCGTGGACCCTGTGAACGCTGCCAAGCAAAAAGCAGAGCCGTGACCATAAAAGCGAGGAGAGAGCATGCACGAAGCACACTAGTTCTGTCTAGTGCTTTCCGTGCAGAGAGGCGGCAAAGCTGAATGCCGTGTCCGAGCTTGACAACTCGCTGGAGCACAGAAAGCCAAGAATGAAGAGGCGGAACACAGCCTTGGTTTCAGCAGCTTCCGGGACTGCAAAAGTTCACCAATAGCTCTGTCAAAGCAGAACTCGGCTGCGAATGCTCTCGCAGCTTGGGAAAGTTAGGCGCAGCTGTTGACCAGCTCTGCCCGTGGCCACAGGCTGCTTCTTCCACCTTTCACTGGGGCAGAGCTTTTGCGGAACAGAGACGGCATTCTTCCAGTGCGTGTTCTCCAAGGAGCTGTGAAACAGAGCCTAGCACGCTGTCTCGCTGATACTGGCTTTCGGCAAGCAAGCGTGCCGCACCGCCTACATTCTGCACTCTGGCAGCCTAGTTGCCAGCTTTCGACAGGTGCTGTCCTAGCAAGGAAGCTCAGGCAGTCAAAGCCGGCGCAGGGCGGCACCTTTCTGCTTTGCCCGCCTAAGCGGCGTCACACTCCCAAGGATACTGTGTCCTTTCCCTCTGCACTGCGTCTGCCGACGTGCTCTCTGCATCTCGGAGCATAACGGCAAAGGACAACGTTTTGCACGGCAGGGTAGAAATGGCATTGCTAGCAGGAAAGCTAGATGCCTTGGAACTGCCCGCTTACCCCTTGCCACTCACTTCAGGCTCGTACGCTGAGCAGAACAGCCTGTTGTTCCTGAAGCTTCGCTGGCTGTCGTTCGTGCCCAGACGCGATTTCCTTCCCAAGGAGGCGAAGCGCCCTCTACTTCTCGCACCGAGCGCGCTGCTCCTGGCTTTCGCTTCTGCCGCAACGAGCTCGCTACGCGCACTTTTCTTCTCAACCCTGGGTGCCCTTGCCTTCTGCCTTTCTTGTCTCGTGAATGGAGACGGAAAGCTTCTCGGCTAGAACTCGCCTAGAACAACTGCGGCTGCACATTGAGCTGGCCCGGAACGCCCTGCTGAAACTTGCCTTCTGGCACCACATTCACGGGGCAGCCGTCTTTCTTCGGCCACCTGCCAAGTGGCCCCATATCGCCGCGCTCGTTGCACTCCGCTTGTCAGATTGGCTTCCCGTGGCGCTGATTTCAGCCTGGCCAAATACTAGCGCTCCGGAGAGCTGTCTCGCAGACAATAATGTCCCGGCATAGAAATTTGTCCTGCAATGTTCCCTCCTCTTTTCCCACACTGTGTTGCTCTGATGAATGCCTTGAGCATGGAACGACTTAAGGCAGCAAGTATTCCTCGCCGGCCACCTCTCGCTGTGCAAGAGGTACGCCGTGGACCCTGTGAACGCTGCCAAGCAAAAAGCAGAGCCGTGACCATAAAAGCGAGGAGAGAGCATGCACGAAGCACACTAGTTCTGTCTAGTGCTTTCCGTGCAGAGAGGCGGCAAAGCTGAATGCCGTGTCCGAGCTTGACAACTCGCTGGAGCACAGAAAGCCAAGAATGAAGAGGCGGAACACAGCCTTGGTTTCAGCAGCTTCCGGGACTGCAAAAGTTCACCAATAGCTCTGTCAAAGCAGAACTCGGCTGCGAATGCTCTCGCAGCTTGGGAAAGTTAGGCGCAGCTGTTGACCAGCTCTGCCCGTGGCCACAGGCTGCTTCTTCCACCTTTCACTGGGGCAGAGCTTTTGCGGAGCAGAGACGGCATTCTTCCAGTGCGTGTTCTCCAAGGAGCTGTGAAACAGAGCCTAGCACGCTGTCTCGCTGATACTGGCTTTCGGCAAGCAAGCGTGCCGCACCGCCTACATTCTGCACTCTGGCAGCCTAGTTGCCAGCTTTCGACAGGTGCTGTCCTAGCAAGGAAGCTCAGGCAGTCAAAGCCGGTGCAGGGCGGCACCTTTCTGCTTTGCCCGCCTAAGCGGCGTCACACTCCCAAGGATACTGTGTCCTTTCCCTCTGCACTGCGTCTGCCGACGTGCTCTCTGCATCTCGGAGCATAACGGCAAAGGACAACGTTTTGCACGGCAGGGTAGAAATGGCATTGCTAGCAGGAAAGCTAGATGCCTTGGAACTGCCCGCTTACCCCTTGCCACTCACTTCAGGCTCGTACGCTGAGCAGAACAGCCTGTTGTTCCTGAAGCTTCGCTGGCTGTCGTTCGTGCCCAGACGCGATTTCCTTCCCAAGGAGGCGAAGCGCCCTCTACTTCTCGCACCGAGCGCGCTGCTCCTGGCTTTCGCTTCTGCCGCAACGAGCTCGCTACGCGCACTTTTCTTCTCAACCCTGGGTGCCCTTGCCTTCTGCCTTTCTTGTCTCGTGAATGGAGACGGAAAGCTTCTCGGCTAGAACTCGCCTAGAACAACTGCGGCTGCACATTGAGCTGGCCCGGAACGCCCTGCTGAAACTTGCCTTCTGGCACCACATTCACGGGGCAGCCGTCTTTCTTCGGCCACCTGCCAAGCGGCCCCATATCGCCGCGCTCGTTGCACTCCGCTTGTCAGATTGGCTTCCCGTGGCGCTGATTTCAGCCTGGCCAAATACTAGCGCTCCGGAGAGCTGTCTCGCAGACAATAATGTCCCGGCATAGAAATTTGTCCTGCAATGTTCCCTCCTCTTTTCCCACACTGTGTTGCTCTGATGAATGCCTTGAGCATGGAACGACTTAAGGCAGCAAGTATTCCTCGCCGGCCACCTCTCGCTGTGCAAGAGGTACGCCGTGGACCCTGTGAACGCTGCCAAGCAAAAAGCAGAGCCGTGACCATAAAAGCGAGGAGAGAGCATGCACGAAGCACACTAGTTCTGTCTAGTGCTTTCCGTGCAGAGAGGCGGCAAAGCTGAATGCCGTGTCCGAGCTTGACAACTCGCTGGAGCACAGAAAGCCAAGAATGAAGAGGCGGAACACAGCCTTGGTTTCAGCAGCTTCCGGGACTGCAAAAGTTCACCAATAGCTCTGTCAAAGCAGAACTCGGCTGCGAATGCTCTCGCAGCTTGGGAAAGTTAGGCGCAGCTGTTGACCAGCTCTGCCCGTGGCCACAGGCTGCTTCTTCCACCTTTCACTGGGGCAGAGCTTTTGCGGAACAGAGACGGCATTCTTCCAGTGCGTGTTCTCCAAGGAGCTGTGAAACAGAGCCTAGCACGCTGTCTCGCTGATACTGGCTTTCGGCAAGCAAGCGTGCCGCACCGCCTACATTCTGCACTCTGGCAGCCTAGTTGCCAGCTTTCGACAGGTGCTGTCCTAGCAAGGAAGCTCAGGCAGTCAAAGCCGGTGCAGGGCGGCACCTTTCTGCTTTGCCCGCCTAAGCGGCGTCACACTCCCAAGGATACTGTGTCCTTTCCCTCTGCACTGCGTCTGCCGACGTGCTCTCTGCATCTCGGAGCATAACGGCAAAGGACAACGTTTTGCACGGCAGGGTAGAAATGGCATTGCTAGCAGGAAAGCTAGATGCCTTGGAACTGCCCGCTTACCCCTTGCCACTCACTTCAGGCTCGTACGCTGAGCAGAACAGCCTGTTGTTCCTGAAGCTTCGCTGGCTGTCGTTCGTGCCCAGACGCGATTTCCTTCCCAAGGAGGCGAAGCGCCCTCTACTTCTCGCACCGAGCGCGCTGCTCCTGGCTTTCGCTTCTGCCGCAACGAGCTCGCTACGCGCACTTTTCTTCTCAACCCTGGGTGCCCTTGCCTTCTGCCTTTCTTGTCTCGTGAATGGAGACGGAAAGCTTCTCGGCTAGAACTCGCCTAGAACAACTGCGGCTGCACATTGAGCTGGCCCGGAACGCCCTGCTGAAACTTGCCTTCTGGCACCACATTCACGGGGCAGCCGTCTTTCTTCGGCCACCTGCCAAGCGGCCCCATATCGCCGCGCTCGTTGCACTCCGCTTGTCAGATTGGCTTCCCGTGGCGCTGATTTCAGCCTGGCCAAATACTAGCGCTCCGGAGAGCTGTCTCGCAGACAATAATGTCCCGGCATAGAAATTTGTCCTGCAATGTTCCCTCCTCTTTTCCCACACTGTGTTGCTCTGATGAATGCCTTGAGCATGGAACGACTTAAGGCAGCAAGTATTCCTCGCCGGCCACCTCTCGCTGTGCAAGAGGTACGCCGTGGACCCTGTGAACGCTGCCAAGCAAAAAGCAGAGCCGTGACCATAAAAGCGAGGAGAGAGCATGCACGAAGCACACTAGTTCTGTCTAGTGCTTTCCGTGCAGAGAGGCGGCAAAGCTGAATGCCGTGTCCGAGCTTGACAACTCGCTGGAGCACAGAAAGCCAAGAATGAAGAGGCGGAACACAGCCTTGGTTTCAGCAGCTTCCGGGACTGCAAAAGTTCACCAATAGCTCTGTCAAAGCAGAACTCGGCTGCGAATGCTCTCGCAGCTTGGGAAAGTTAGGCGCAGCTGTTGACCAGCTCTGCCCGTGGCCACAGGCTGCTTCTTCCACCTTTCACTGGGGCAGAGCTTTTGCGGAACAGAGACGGCATTCTTCCAGTGCGTGTTCTCCAAGGAGCTGTGAAACAGAGCCTAGCACGCTGTCTCGCTGATACTGGCTTTCGGCAAGCAAGCGTGCCGCACCGCCTACATTCTGCACTCTGGCAGCCTAGTTGCCAGCTTTCGACAGGTGCTGTCCTAGCAAGGAAGCTCAGGCAGTCAAAGCCGGCGCAGGGCGGCACCTTTCTGCTTTGCCCGCCTAAGCGGCGTCACACTCCCAAGGATACTGTGTCCTTTCCCTCTGCACTGCGTCTGCCGACGTGCTCTCTGCATCTCGGAGCATAACGGCAAAGGACAACGTTTTGCACGGCAGGGTAGAAATGGCATTGCTAGCAGGAAAGCTAGATGCCTTGGAACTGCCCGCTTACCCCTTGCCACTCACTTCAGGCTCGTACGCTGAGCAGAACAGCCTGTTGTTCCTGAAGCTTCGCTGGCTGTCGTTCGTGCCCAGACGCGATTTCCTTCCCAAGGAGGCGAAGCGCCCTCTACTTCTCGCACCGAGCGCGCTGCTCCTGGCTTTCGCTTCTGCCGCAACGAGCTCGCTACGCGCACTTTTCTTCTCAACCCTGGGTGCCCTTGCCTTCTGCCTTTCTTGTCTCGTGAATGGAGACGGAAAGCTTCTCGGCTAGAACTCGCCTAGAACAACTGCGGCTGCACATTGAGCTGGCCCGGAACGCCCTGCTGAAACTTGCCTTCTGGCACCACATTCACGGGGCAGCCGTCTTTCTTCGGCCACCTGCCAAGCGGCCCCATATCGCCGCGCTCGTTGCACTCCGCTTGTCAGATTGGCTTCCCGTGGCGCTGATTTCAGCCTGGCCAAATACTAGCGCTCCGGAGAGCTGTCTCGCAGACAATAATGTCCCGGCATAGAAATTTGTCCTGCAATGTTCCCTCCTCTTTTCCCACACTGTGTTGCTCTGATGAATGCCTTGAGCATGGAACGACTTAAGCCAGCAAGTATTCCTCGCCGGCCACCTCTCGCTGTGCAAGAGGTACGCCGTGGACCCTGTGAACGCTGCCAAGCAAAAAGCAGAGCCGTGACCATAAAAGCGAGGAGAGAGCATGCACGAAGCACACTAGTTCTGTCTAGTGCTTTCCGTGCAGAGAGGCGGCAAAGCTGAATGCCGTGTCCGAGCTTGACAACTCGCTGGAGCACAGAAAGCCAAGAATGAAGAGGCGGAACACAGCCTTGGTTTCAGCAGCTTCCGGGACTGCAAAAGTTCACCAATAGCTCTGTCAAAGCAGAACTCGGCTGCGAATGCTCTCGCAGCTTGGGAAAGTTAGGCGCAGCTGTTGACCAGCTCTGCCCGTGGCCACAGGCTGCTTCTTCCACCTTTCACTGGGGCAGAGCTTTTGCGGAACAGAGACGGCATTCTTCCAGTGCGTGTTCTCCAAGGAGCTGTGAAACAGAGCCTAGCACGCTGTCTCGCTGATACTGGCTTTCGGCAAGCAAGCGTGCCGCACCGCCTACATTCTGCACTCTGGCAGCCTAGTTGCCAGCTTTCGACAGGTGCTGTCCTAGCAAGGAAGCTCAGGCAGTCAAAGCCGGCGCAGGGCGGCACCTTTCTGCTTTGCCCGCCTAAGCGGCGTCACACTCCCAAGGATACTGTGTCCTTTCCCTCTGCACTGCGTCTGCCGACGTGCTCTCTGCATCTCGGAGCATAACGGCAAAGGACAACGTTTTGCACGGCAGGGTAGAAATGGCATTGCTAGCAGGAAAGCTAGATGCCTTGGAACTGCCCGCTTACCCCTTGCCACTCACTTCAGGCTCGTACGCTGAGCAGAACAGCCTGTTGTTCCTGAAGCTTCGCTGGCTGTCGTTCGTGCCCAGACGCCATTTCCTTCCCAAGGAGGCGAAGCGCCCTCTACTTCTCGCACCGAGCGCGCTGCTCCTGGCTTTCGCCTCTGCCGCAACGAGCTCGCTACGCGCACTTTTCTTCTCAACCCTGGGTGCCCTTGCCTTCTGCCTTTCTTGTCTCGTGAATGGAGACGGAAAGCTTCTCGGCTAGAACTCGCCTAGAACAACTGCGGCTGCACATTGAGCTGGCCCGGAACGCCCTGCTGAAACTTGCCTTCTGGCACCACATTCACGGGGCAGCCGTCTTTCTTCGGCCACCTGCCAAGCGGCCCCATATCGCCGCGCTCGTTGCACTCCGCTTGTCAGATTGGCTTCCCGTGGCGCTGATTTCAGCCTGGCCAAATACTAGCGCTGCGGAGAGCTGTCTCGCAGACAATAATGTCCCGGCATAGAAATTTGTCCTGCAATGTTCCCTCCTCTTTTCCCACACTGTGTTGCTCTGATGAATGCCTTGAGCATGGAACGACTTAAGGCAGCAAGTATTCCTCGCCGGCCACCTCTCGCTGTGCAAGAGGTACGCCGTGGACCCTGTGAACGCTGCCAAGCAAAAAGCAGAGCCGTGACCATAAAAGCGAGGAGAGAGCATGCACGAAGCACACTAGTTCTGTCTAGTGCTTTCCGTGCAGAGAGGCGGCAAAGCTGAATGCCGTGTCCGAGCTTGACAACTCGCTGGAGCACAGAAAGCCAAGAATGAAGAGGCGGAACACAGCCTTGGTTTCAGCAGCTTCCGGGACTGCAAAAGTTCACCAATAGCTCTGTCAAAGCAGAACTCGGCTGCGAATGCTCTCGCAGCTTGGGAAAGTTAGGCGCAGCTGTTGACCAGCTCTGCCCGTGGCCACAGGCTGCTTCTTCCACCTTTCACTGGGGCAGAGCTTTTGCGGAACAGAGACGGCATTCTTCCAGTGCGTGTTCTCCAAGGAGCTGTGAAACAGAGCCTAGCACGCTGTCTCGCTGATACTGGCTTTCGGCAAGCAAGCGTGCCGCACCGCCTACATTCTGCACTCTGGCAGCCTAGTTGCCAGCTTTCGACAGGTGCTGTCCTAGCAAGGAAGCTCAGGCAGTCAAAGCCGGTGCAGGGCGGCACCTTTCTGCTTTGCCCGCCTAAGCGGCGTCACACTCCCAAGGATACTGTGTCCTTTCCCTCTGCACTGCGTCTGCCGACGTGCTCTCTGCATCTCGGAGCATAACGGCAAAGGACAACGTTTTGCACGGCAGGGTAGAAATGGCATTGCTAGCAGGAAAGCTAGATGCCTTGGAACTGCCCGCTTACCCCTTGCCACTCACTTCAGGCTCGTACGCTGAGCAGAACAGCCTGTTGTTCCTGAAGCTTCGCTGGCTGTCGTTCGTGCCCAGACGCGATTTCCTTCCCAAGGAGGCGAAGCGCCCTCTACTTCTCGCACCGAGCGCGCTGCTCCTGGCTTTCGCTTCTGCCGCAACGAGCTCGCTACGCGCACTTTTCTTCTCAACCCTGGGTGCCCTTGCCTTCTGCCTTTCTTGTCTCGTGAATGGAGACGGAAAGCTTCTCGGCTAGAACTCGCCTAGAACAACTGCGGCTGCACATTGAGCTGGCCCGGAACGCCCTGCTGAAACTTGCCTTCTGGCACCACATTCACGGGGCAGCCGTCTTTCTTCGGCCACCTGCCAAGCGGCCCCATATCGCCGCGCTCGTTGCACTCCGCTTGTCAGATTGGCTTCCCGTGGCGCTGATTTCAGCCTGGCCAAATACTAGCGCTCCGGAGAGCTGTCTCGCAGACAATAATGTCCCGGCATAGAAATTTGTCCTGCAATGTTCCCTCCTCTTTTCCCACACTGTGTTGCTCTGATGAATGCCTTGAGCATGGAACGACTTAAGCCAGCAAGTATTCCTCGCCGGCCACCTCTCGCTGTGCAAGAGGTACGCCGTGGACCCTGTGAACGCTGCCAAGCAAAAAGCAGAGCCGTGACCATAAAAGCGAGGAGAGAGCATGCACGAAGCACACTAGTTCTGTCTAGTGCTTTCCGTGCAGAGAGGCGGCAAAGCTGAATGCCGTGTCCGAGCTTGACAACTCGCTGGAGCACAGAAAGCCAAGAATGAAGAGGCGGAACACAGCCTTGGTTTCAGCAGCTTCCGGGACTGCAAAAGTTCACCAATAGCTCTGTCAAAGCAGAACTCGGCTGCGAATGCTCTCGCAGCTTGGGAAAGTTAGGCGCAGCTGTTGACCAGCTCTGCCCGTGGCCACAGGCTGCTTCTTCCACCTTTCACTGGGGCAGAGCTTTTGCGGAACAGAGACGGCATTCTTCCAGTGCGTGTTCTCCAAGG